>NC_041218.1:69903212-69905097 GCF_002837175.3 Physeter macrocephalus
CCATCCCTTCACTTTCAGTCTCTATGTGTCCCTAGGTCTGAAGTGGGTCTCTTGTAGACAGCATATTTATGGGTCTTTTTTTTGTATGCATTCAGTCAGTGTGTGTCTTTTGGTTGGGGCATTTCATCCATTTACATTCAAGATTATTATCGATATGTATGTTCCTATTACCATTTTCTTAATTGTTATGGCTTTGTTTTTGTGGGTCTTTTTCTTCTCTTGTGTTTCCCACTTAGAGAAGTTTCTTTAGTATTCGTTGTAAAGCTGGTTTGGTGGCGCTGAATTCTCTTAGCATTTATTTGTCTGAAAAGCTTTTGACTTCTCCATCGAATCTGAATGAGACCCTTGCTGGGTAGAGTAATCTTGATTGTAGGTTTTTCTCTTACATCACGTTTAAGTATATCCTGCCACTCCCTTCTGGCCTGCAGAGTTTCCACTGAAATATCAGCTGATAACCTCATGGGGTTTCCTTTGTATGTTATTTTTTGTTTTTCCCTTGCTGCTTTTAATATTTTTTCTTTGAATTTAATTTTTGTTAGTTTGATTAATATGTGCCTTTGTGTGTTTTTCCTAGGGTTTTTTCTGTGTGGGACACTCTGTGCTTCCTGGACTTGGGTGACTATTTCCTTTCCCATGTTAGGGAAGTTTTCCACTATAATCTCTTCAAATATTTTCTCAGACCCTTTCTTTTGCTTTTCTTCTTCTGGGACCCCTATAATTCGAATTTTGGTGTGTTTAATGTTGTCCCAGAGGTGTCTGAGACTGTCCTCAATTCTTTCCATTCTTTTTTCTTTATTCCGCTCTGCGGTAGTTATTTCCACTATTTTATCTTCCAAGTCACTTACCTGTTCTTCTGCCTCAGTTTTTCTGCTATTGATTCCTTCTAGAGAATTTTTCATTTCATTTATTGTGTTGTCCATCATTGTTTGTTTGCTCTTTAGTTCTTCTAGGTCCTTGTTAAACGTTTCTTGTATTTTGTCTATTCTAGTTCCACCTGGTGAGGGGACTGGTGCCTGTGTTCTGGTGGTTGAGGCTGGATATTGTCATTATGGTAGGCAGGACCATGTCCAGTGGTGTGTTTTGGGGTTTTTGTGAATTTATTAGGATTTAAGGCAGCCTCTCTGCTAATGGGTGGGGGTTGTGTTCCTGTCTTGCTAGTTGTTTGGCATAGGGTGTTCAGCACTGTAGCTTGCTGGTCGTTCAGTAGAGCTGGGTCTTAGCATTGAGATGGAGATCTCTGGGAGAGCTTTTGCCTTTTGATATTACATGGGGCCAGGAGGTCTCTGGTGGACCAACGTCATGAAATTGGTTCTCCCATCTCAGAGGCTCAGGCCTGACACCCATCTGGAGCACCAAGACCCTGTCAGCCACACGGCTCAGAAGAAAAGTGGGGAAAAAAAGAAAGAAAGAAATAAAAAAAAATAAAATAAAGTTATTAAAATAAAAAAATTTAATATTATTAAGAATAAAAAAAGAAAGAAGGAAAGAAAGAGCAACCAAACCAAAAAACAAATCCACCAATGATAACAAGTGCTGAAAACTATGCTTAAAATATTGGAGTATAATTGCTTTACAATGGTGTGTTACTTTCTGCTGTATAATAAAGTGAATCAGCTATACATATACAAATATCCCCGTATTTCCTCCCTCTTGTGTCTCCCTCCCCCCTCCCTAACCCACCCCACTAGGTCATCACAAGGCACCGATCTGATCTCCCTGTCCTATGTGGCTGCTTCCCACTGGCTATATACTTTACATTTGGTAGTGTATATATGTCCATGCCACTCTCGCAGTTTATCCCTGCTTAACCTTCCCCCCCACCCCGTGTCCTCAAGTCCATTCTCTACGTCTGCGTCTTTATTCCTGTGCTGCCCCTATGTTCTGT
>NC_041218.1:69909695-69911330 GCF_002837175.3 Physeter macrocephalus
TTTGTTTGCTCTTTAGTTCTTCTAGGTCCTTGTTAAACGTTTCTTGTATTTTCTCCATTCTATTTCCAAGATTTTGGATCATCTTTACTATCATTACTCTGAATTCTTTTTCAGGTAGACTGCCTATTTCCTTTTCATTTGTTTGGTCTTGTGGGTTTTTACCTTGGTCCTTCATCTGCTGTGTATTTCTCTGTCTTCTCATTTTGCTTAACTTACTGTGTTTTGAGTCTCCTTTCTGCAGGCTGAAGGTTCGTAGTTCCCCTTGTTTTTGGTGTCTGCCCCCAGTGAATAAGGTTGGTTCACTGGGTGTGTAGACTTCCTGGTGAGGGGACTGGTGCCTGTGTTCTGGTGGTTGAGGCTGGATATTGTCATTATGGTAGGCAGGACCATGTCCAGTGGTGTGTTTTGGGGTTTTTGTGAATTTATTAGGATTTAAGGCAGCCTCTCTGCTAATGGGTGGGGGTTGTGTTCCTGTCTTGCTAGTTGTTTGGCATAGGGTGTTCAGCACTGTAGCTTGCTGGTCGTTCAGTAGAGCTGGGTCTTAGCATTGAGATGGAGATCTCTGGGAGAGCTTTTGCCTTTTGATATTACATGGGGCCAGGAGGTCTCTGGTGGACCAACGTCATGAAATTGGTTCTCCCATCTCAGAGGCTCAGGCCTGACACCCATCTGGAGCACCAAGACCCTGTCAGCCACACGGCTCAGAAGAAAAGTGGGGAAAAAAAGAAAGAAAGAAATAAAAAAAAATAAAATAAAGTTATTAAAATAAAAAAATTTAATATTATTAAGAATAAAAAAAGAAAGAAGGAAAGAAAGAGCAACCAAACCAAAAAACAAATCCACCAATGATAACAAGTGCTGAAAACTATGCTTAAAAAAACAAAACAAAAAAACCCAACAGAACCCTAGGACAAATGGTAAAAGCAAAGCTATACAGACAAAATCACACAAAGAAGCATATACATACATACACACAAAAAGAGAAAAAGGAAAATATATTTAAATATACTAAAATTAAAAAGAAAGAGAACCAAATCAATAAACAAATCTACCAATGATAATAAACTCTAAATACCAAACTAAGATAAACATAAAATCAGAAACAAATTAGATGCAGAAAGCAAACCCCAAGTCTACAGGTGCTCCCAAAGTCCACAGCCTCAATTTTGGGATGATTCGTTGTCTGTTCAGGTTTTCCATAGATGCAGGGTACATCTAGTTGATTGTGGAGATTTAATCTGCTGCTCCTGAGGCTGCTGGGAGCTCTGTATGACAGACTCTAGGTCCATCCACCTCACTACAAATAACTCAGTTTCGTTTCTTTTTATGGCTGAGTAATACTCCATTGTATATATGTGCCACATATTCTTTATCCGTTCATCTGTTAATGGACACTTAGGTTGCTTCCATGTCCTGGCTATTATAAATAGAGCTGCACTGAACACTGTGGTACATGACTTTTTTGAATTATGGTTTTCTCAGGGTACATGCACAGTAGTGGGATTGCTCGGTCGTACGGTAGTTCTATTTTTAGATTTTTAAGGAACCTCCATACTGTTCTCCATAGTGGCTGTATCAATTTACATTCCCACCAACAGTGCAAGAGGGTTTCCTTTTCTCCACACTCTCCAGCAT
>NC_041218.1:69915544-69920579 GCF_002837175.3 Physeter macrocephalus
TTTGTTTGCTCTTTAGTTCTTCTAGGTCCTTGTTAAACGTTTCTTGTATTTTCTCCATTCTATTTCCAAGATTTTGGATCATCTTTACTATCATTACTCTGAATTCTTTTTCAGGTAGACTGCCTATTTCCTTTTCATTTGTTTGGTCTTGTGGGTTTTTACCTTGGTCCTTCATCTGCTGTGTATTTCTCTGTCTTCTCATTTTGCTTAACTTACTGTGTTTTGAGTCTCCTTTCTGCAGGCTGAAGGTTCGTAGTTCCCCTTGTTTTTGGTGTCTGCCCCCAGTGAATAAGGTTGGTTCACTGGGTGTGTAGACTTCCTGGTGAGGGGACTGGTGCCTGTGTTCTGGTGGTTGAGGCTGGATATTGTCATTATGGTAGGCAGGACCATGTCCAGTGGTGTGTTTTGGGGTTTTTGTGAATTTATTAGGATTTAAGGCAGCCTCTCTGCTAATGGGTGGGGGTTGTGTTCCTGTCTTGCTAGTTGTTTGGCATAGGGTGTTCAGCACTGTAGCTTGCTGGTCGTTCAGTAGAGCTGGGTCTTAGCATTGAGATGGAGATCTCTGGGAGAGCTTTTGCCTTTTGATATTACATGGGGCCAGGAGGTCTCTGGTGGACCAACGTCATGAAATTGGTTCTCCCATCTCAGAGGCTCAGGCCTGACACCCATCTGGAGCACCAAGACCCTGTCAGCCACACGGCTCAGAAGAAAAGTGGGGAAAAAAAGAAAGAAAGAAATAAAAAAAAATAAAATAAAGTTATTAAAATAAAAAAATTTAATATTATTAAGAATAAAAAAAGAAAGAAGGAAAGAAAGAGCAACCAAACCAAAAAACAAATCCACCAATGATAACAAGTGCTGAAAACTATGCTTAAAAAAACAAAACAAAAAAACCCAACAGAACCCTAGGACAAATGGTAAAAGCAAAGCTATACAGACAAAATCACACAAAGAAGCATATACATACATACACACAAAAAGAGAAAAAGGAAAATATATTTAAATATACTAAAATTAAAAAGAAAGAGAACCAAATCAATAAACAAATCTACCAATGATAATAAACTCTAAATACCAAACTAAGATAAACATAAAATCAGAAACAAATTAGATGCAGAAAGCAAACCCCAAGTCTACAGGTGCTCCCAAAGTCCACAGCCTCAATTTTGGGATGATTCGTTGTCTGTTCAGGTTTTCCATAGATGCAGGGTACATCTAGTTGATTGTGGAGATTTAATCTGCTGCTCCTGAGGCTGCTGGGAGAGATTCCCTTTCTCTTCTTTGTTCGCACAGCTCCTGGGGTTCAGATTTGGATTTGGCCCCGCCTCTGCATGTAGGTCACCTGAGGGCATCTGTCCCCCACCCAGACAGGAGGGGGTTAAAGGAGTGGCTGTTTAGGGGGCTCTGGCTCATTCAGGCTGGGGAGGACGGAGGGGTACCGAATGCAGGGTGAGCCTGCAGTGGCAGAGGCCAGTGTGACGTTGCAACAGCCTGAGGTGCGCCGTGTGTTCTCCTGGGAAGTTGTCCCTGGATCACGGGACCCTGGCAGTGGCGGGCTGCACAGGCTCCCGGGAGGGGAGGTGTGGATAGTGACCTGTGCTTGCACACAGGCTTCTTGGTGGCTGCAGTAGCAGCCTTAGCGTTTCATGCCCATCTCTGGGGTACGCGCTGATAGCTGCAGCTTTCTTTTTATGGCTGAGTAATACTCCATTGTATATATGTGCCACATATTCTTTATCCGTTCATCTGTTAATGGACACTTAGGTTGCTTCCATGTCCTGGCTATTATAAATAGAGCTGCACTGAACACTGTGGTACATGACTTTTTTGAATTATGGTTTTCTCAGGGTACATGCACAGTAGTGGGATTGCTCGGTCGTACGGTAGTTCTATTTTTAGATTTTTAAGGAACCTCCATACTGTTCTCCATAGTGGCTGTATCAATTTACATTCCCACCAACAGTGCAAGAGGGTTTCCTTTTCTCCACACTCTCCAGCATTTATCATTTGTAGATTTTTTGATGATGGCCGTTCTGACCGGAGTGAGGTAATACCTCATTGCAGTTTTTATCTTTTTTTTTTTTTTTTTTTTTTTTTTTTTTTTGGGGGGCCCTCTCATCTCACTGAGCGGGATCTTAGCCCAGGCCCCCTGCAGTGGAGGTGCGGAGTCCTAACCACTGGAGCCATTCCCCGCTTTCTTAATAGAGTGTGCTAAATGGGATATGAACTTTCCCTAATCCCTGTGATATGATCTCAAGTAAACATTTTAAACATAAAATTTGTGATGCAAGCAGTCTTAGGGCTCGGTGAGGCACATACAACTGTTTTCCCTGTTATTTGTTTGGAGTTTTTATGACTTTCGGCCTCTTTCAGTTTTTCTGTCCCTTTGCTTTCCCCAGGTCAGCTGTTAGAGGTTCTGACCCTTGTCAGTATATGCATGCCTGCCTCAAATGCCCTTTCCATACTTTTCTTTACTGTGGACTTAGGAGCTCATTGTTAGAACTATGTAGAAGAATTTATAGATGATAAGTCAGAGCCTGAGAAGTTGTTTATGAATAAATTATTTCAGTTTTACTTGTGAATTTTAAAATTTATATTGGAGTCTTATCCTGAATTCTGGATACATGAGGCATAAGTTTTTGTAGGTGGCAGACGTTTTCCTTTTCTATGTTCATTGACTTGAAGCGGTTTTGTAGCGCTGCAGTCGGGTGGGGAAAGGCCCAGGGTCCAGCCTTCTGGGATGCTGCTTCCATCCAGCTGTTCTGTTGGGCCCCTGGGACTGGGAGGACCTTCAGCAAGGAGCGCTCTGGGCTAAGCGCGTGCCCCGCAGGCTGACTCTGCCGCGCGAGTCGGTGTTCCGCGCGTGCCGGCAGCCAGGTCACTCTGAAGTGCAGTGTTGGGGTGGGGGCTCCCCTAGTGAGAGGAGCCAGCTTCGGAGGCAGGTGGATTCAAATCCCGGTTTTGCCGTTGCTGTCTGTGACCTCAGGCAGGTGACTGAGCAGCACACGCTGCTGGCTGCCGCCCAGCAGCCAGCCATTCCTGCCTTCGTCGCTGGCAGGCGTGCCTCGCAGTGGAGTCTGAACAAAACTTGATAGTGTGCCAGTGGGACGAGAGGGGTGTCTGCCGTGGGGCTTGTAGAATAAGCCGCACATATTTAAAGTGTAAGGCATGGTGCGTTGTGACATGTGTTTGCGCACCCCCAGGCTTGCTTCTTTCCTGACGGACCCCGAGCCTTCGCTCCCTCTTTCAAGGTGCATGTCTCAGGGACTTTGTCTCGCTCGTTGCTGTGCCCACAGCTGCTAGATCCTTGGTATATCGGGGAGGGCGGGGGTGCAGAAGAGCCTCTCTGTGCCCTCCTTTGTCTTCTGCAGCGGGAAACAGCGCTCTGCCTCCCTGCAGTGCTGGGGTTCTTTCACATCCACGTGAGGGAGGGTGCTGGGCGGTGCCTGGCGGAGCTGGTTTGCTCCAGTCTGGCCTGCCTCTCTCCTCCACGGCACAGGCAGGGCAGTGCTTCTAAAATGCGCTTGCTTAGGAGCCCTGAGGAACGTCTGCTTTCCCTTAGGATGAAGCATACGCGGGTGTGCGGCTGTGGGAACTCTGGTCGCTGCACCTCTTCATCTCTCCAGACTCTTCTTCCCTCGCTGCAGAGGTTCTGGCCAGACTGAGGGGTTTGGGATGGTTTTTTTCCCCCCGTTTTCCATGTTGAAGAACACATTTATAACACTGTAAATAAAGTTGCAGGTTAAACTACCTAATAGAACAGATATTTTAAGCACCTTAGAAACACTGATTTAATAATAAAAATGACACCTTACGGACTTAGAAAAGATTCATCCTTTATCTCTTTGCTCACGCCCCCATCCGCCTGCTCCCCGCTCCCCGCTCCCCCTCTGGCTGTGCCTGCCGCTCTTCTGCCTCCTGTCAGGGCCGCTTGGAATGCCTTTCCTCAGGATGGCCGTGGTGGATCCCAGGTCTGGGTTGGGTCTTCCTGCTGAATATTCTGCACGCTCTCTGCTTTTCTCTGCCCTGTAGTAATGCCCAAGTGATCATTGCTTGTTGGAGGTTTTCCTGCTGGAGCATAAGCTGCCAGAAGGCAGGGACCTTATCTGTCTTAGTCATAGCTCCACGTCTGCTGTAGCGATGACAAAGGTAGTTGCTGAATGAGTAAACCCGATTTATGTCTAAATAAAGTTACCTGGTGTCATTGAGGAGAAGTAAGTGTGAATGAGTTACAGCTACAGTTGGGGAAAAATGACCAATATGTGCTTTTGCATTGACTCAGCAGTTTCACATCTAAGATTAATCCCAAGGAAATGATCAGAGATGGTGTTTTCAGAGATGTGTATTCACCGATGTGATTGACATTCTTATTTATGGCATGCAGCATTGGAAATGAATGTTCAACAGTAGGGTTAAATAACCCTATTATGTCTACATGGTGCATCCATTAAAAGTGACACTGCAGGAGAAGGTTAACGTTATGACTTGGGAATATATTCATAATAAACTAAGACACAGAAATAGATTATAGAAAAGCATGATCCCAATTTTTAGTAACTGAATAATTAAAACTAGAAATACGTATTCAAATGTTTGTTGTAGTCATCCTTGGAAGATGAGATTATGAGTAGTTTGTTTTCTTTTTGTGCTGTCCTGAATTTTCTGCAAAGAACATGGCTACTTTTTTTTTTCATGGCTACTTTTTTAATCAGAAAAAAATTTTTATAAATAAGTATGTTCCTGATATTAAAAAGTAATATAGGTTGTAAAAATCATAAATACAGTAAAGCCTGACTAAAATTTATATGGCTTTGTTTTAAATTTTGAGATAATTTAATCATTTTGACTTGTGCTGGGCTTATTTCACTAAACTTTAGCAACTAATGAAAAATGTTTGATAACCAAATTTATATTATAAATAAAATTGCATCACAACAATTGAGTCTTATAAACCTCATTTTGGGGGCTTCCCTGGTGGCGCAGTGGTTGAGAGTCCGCCTGCCGATGCAGGGGACGCGGGTTCGTGCCCCGGTCC
>NC_041218.1:69922367-69923300 GCF_002837175.3 Physeter macrocephalus
AATGCAGGGTGAGCCTGCAGTGGCAGAGGCCAGTGTGACGTTGCAACAGCCTGAGGTGCGCCGTGTGTTCTCCTGGGAAGTTGTCCCTGGATCACGGGACCCTGGCAGTGGCGGGCTGCACAGGCTCCCGGGAGGGGAGGTGTGGATAGTGACCTGTGCTTGCACACAGGCTTCTTGGTGGCTGCAGTAGCAGCCTTAGCGTTTCATGCCCATCTCTGGGGTACGCGCTGATAGCTGCAGCTTGCGCCCATCTCTGGAGCTCGTTTAGGCTGTGCTCTGAATCCCCTCTCCTCACACACCCCCAAACAATGGTCTCTTGCCTCTTAGACAGTTCCTGGATTTTTTCTGGACTCTCTCCTGGCTAGCTCTGGCGCACTAGCCCCTTCTGGCTGTGTTCACATAGCCAACCCCAGTCTCCTCTGCCTGGGATCTGACCTCCGAAGCCCGAGTCTCAGCTCCCAGCACCCCCCCCCCATCCTCTCAACCACTGCGCCACCAGGGAAGCCCTCATTGTAGATTTGATTTGTATTTCTCTAAAGTTTAGTGATGTTGAGCATCTTTTCATGTGTTTGTTGGCAATCTGTATATCTTCTTCGAAGAAATGTCTGTTTAGGTCTTCTGCCCATTATTGGATTGGGTTGTCTGTTTCTTTGATATTGAGCTGCATGAGCTGCTTGTATACATTGGAGATTAATCCTCTGTCAGTTCCTTCATTCGCAAATACTGTCTCCCATTCTGAGGGTTGTCTTTTCGTCTTTTTTATGGTTTCCTTTGTTGTGCAAAAGCTTTTAAGTTTCTTTAGCTCCCATTTGTTTATTTTTGTTTTTATTTCCATTTCTCTAGGAGGTGGATCCAAAAGGATCTTGCTGTGTTTTATGTCACAGAGTATTCTGCCTATGTTTTCCTCTAAGAGTTTTATAGTGTCTTGCCTTA
>NC_041218.1:69928761-69932626 GCF_002837175.3 Physeter macrocephalus
AAGCTCCCCCCTCCGCCACCCGCAGTCTCCACCCGTGAAGGGGCTTCCTAGTGTGTGGAAACTTTTCCTCCTTCCCAGCTCCCTCTCAGAGGTGCAGGTCCCGTCCCTATTCTTTTGTCTCTGTTTTTTCTTTTTTCTTTTGCCCTACCCAGGTACGTGGGGATTTTCTTGCCCTTTGGGAAGTCTGAGGTTTTCTGCCAGCGTTCAACAGGTGTTCTGTAGGAGTTTTTCCCTATTTAGACGTATTTCTGATGTATTTGTGGGGAGGAAGGTGATCTCCATGTCTCACTCCTTCTCCATCTTGAAGGTCCCCTATTCTGGAGATTTTTAAGATATCTCCAAGAGTAAGTGCAGGAAAGTTTCAGCAAATCAACAAACCTCAAAACACCATTTTTTGGCTATCTAAATGAACTTTGTATGTGAAAAGAACTTTGTGTGTTTGTATGAAGGCGTTTAACTTACTGAAAGTATCATAAATTTTACAGAAACTTGTTAGCTTTGACTGCCTATGTTTTCCTCTAAGAGTTTTATAGTGTCTTGCCTTACATTTAGGTTTTTAAACCATTTTGAGTTTATTTTTGTATATGGTGTTAGGCAGTGTTCTGATTTCAATCTTTTACATGTAGCTGTCCAGTTTTCCCAGCACCACTTATTGAAGAGGCTGTCTTTTCTACATTGTATGTCCTTGTCCCCTTTGTCATAGCTTAGGTGACCATATGTGCGTGGGTTTATCTCTGGGTTTACTATCTTGTTCCATTGGTCTATATTTCTGTTTTTGTGCCAGTACCATACTGTCTTGATTACTGTAGCTTTGTAGTATAGTCTGAAGTCTGGGAGCCGGATTCCTCCAGCTCAGTTTTTCTTTCTCAAGATCGTTTTGGCTATTTAGGGTCTTCTGAGTTTCCATACAAATTGTGGAATTTTTTGTTCTATTTCTGTGAAAAATGCCATTGGTAGTCTGATAGGGATTGCACTGAATCTGTAGATTGCTTTGGATAGTAGAGTCATTTTCACAGTGTTGATTCTTCCAATCCAAGAACGTAGTATATCTCTCCATCTTCCAGTTTTCCCAGCACCACTTATTGAAGAGGCTGTCTTTTCTACATTTTATGTCCTTGTCCCCTTTGTCATAGCTTAGGTGACCATATGTGCGTGGGTTTATCTCTGGGTTTACTATCTTGTTCCATTGGTCTATATTTCTGTTTTTGTGCCAGTACCATACTGTCTTGATTACTGTAGCTTTGTAGTATAGTCTGAAGTCTGGGAGCCGGATTCCTCCAGCTCAGTTTTTCTTTCTCAAGATCGTTTTGGCTATTTAGGGTCTTCTGAGTTTCCATACAAATTGTGGAATTTTTTGTTCTATTTCTGTGAAAAATGCCATTGGTAGTCTGATAGGGATTGCACTGAATCTGTAGATTGCTTTGGATAGTAGAGTCATTTTCACAGTGTTGATTCTTCCAATCCAAGAACGTAGTATATCTCTCCATCTTCTTGTATTGTCTTTAATTTCTTTCATCAGTGTCTTACAGTTTTCTGCATACAGGTCTTTGTCCCCTTAGGTAGCTTTATTCCTAGGTATTTTATTCTGTTTGTTGCAATGGTAAATGGGAGTGTTTCCTTAATTTCTCTTGCAGATTTTTCATCAGTACTGTATAGGAATGCAACAGATTTCTGTGCATTTTGTATCCTGCTACTCTACCAAATTCATTGATTAGCTCTAGTAGTTTTTTGGTAGCATCTTTAGGGTTCTCTATGTATAGTATCATGTCATCTGCAAACAGTGACAGTTTTACTTCTTCTTTTGCGATTTGGATTCCTTTTATTTCTTTTCCATCTCTCACTGCTGTGGCTAAAACTTCCAAAACTATGCTGAATAACGGTGGTGAGAGTGGGTAACCTTGTCTTGTTCCTAATCTTAGAGGAAATGGTTTCAGTTTTTCACTATTGCGAATGATGTTGTCTGTGGGTCTGTCATATACGGCCTTTATTACGCTGAGGTAAGTTCCCTCTTTGCCTACTTTCTGGAAAGTTTTTATTATAAATGGGTGTTGAATTTTTTCAAAAGCTTTCTCTGCATCTATTGAGATGATCATATGGTTTTTCTCCTTCAATTTGTTAATATGGTGTATCACATTGATTAATTTGCCTATATTGAAGAATCCTTGCATTCCTGGGATGAACCCCACTTGATCATGGTGTATGATCCGTTTAATGTGCTATTGGATTCTGTTTGCCAGTATTTTGTTGAGGATTTTTGCATCTATGTTCATCAGTGATACTGGCCTGTAGTTTTCTTTTTTTTGTAACATCTTTGTCTGGTTTTGGTATCAGGTTGATGTTGGCCTCGTAGAATGAGTTTGGGAGTGTTCCTCCCTCTGCTATATTTTGGAAGGGTTTGAGAAAGATAGGTGTTAGCTCTTCTCTAAATGTTTGACATAATATGCCTGTGCAGCCATCTGGTCGTGGGCTTTTGTTTGTTGCAAGCTTTTTAATCACAGTCTCAATTTCAGTGCTTCTGGTTGGTCTCTTTATATTTTCTGTTTCTTCCTTGTTCTGTATCAGAAGGTTGTGCTTTTCTAAGAATTTGTCCATTTCTTCCAGGTTGTCCATTTTTTTGGCTTGTAGTAATCTCTCATGATCCTCTGTATTTCTGCAGTGTCAGTTGTTACTTCTCCATTTTCATTTCTAATTCTATTGATTTGAGTCTTCTCCCTTTTTTTCTTGATGAGTCTGGCTAATGGTTTATCAATTTTGTTTATCTTCTCAAAGAACCAGCTTTTAGTTTTATTGATCTTTGCTATTGTTTCCTTCATTTCTTTTTCATTTATTTCTGATCTGATCTTTATGATTTCTTTCCTTCTGCTAAATTTCGGGGTTTTTTGTTCTTCTTTCTCTAGTTGCTTTAGGTGCAAAGTTAGGTTGTTTATACGAGATGTTTCCTGTTTCTTAAGGTAGGATTGTATTGCTATAAACTTCCCTCTTAGAACTGCTTTTGCTGCATCCCATAGGTTTTGGGTCGTCGTGTCTCCATTGTCATTTGTTTCTAAGTATTTTTTGATTTCCTCTTTGATTTCTTCAGTGATCACTTCGTTATTAAGTAGTGTATTGTTTAGCCTCCATGTGTTTGTATTTTTTACAGATCTTTTCCTGTAATTGATATCTAGTCTCATAGCGTTGTGGTCAGAAAAGATACTTGATATGATTTCAATTTTCTTAAATTTGCCAAGGCTAGATTTGTGACCCAATATATGATCTATCCTGGAGAATGTTCCATGAGCACTTGAGAAAAATGTGTATTCTGTTGTTTTTGGATGGAATGTCCTATAAATATCAATTAAGTCCATCTTGTGTAATGTATCATTTAAAGCTTGTGTTTCCTTATTTATTTTCATTTTGGATGATCTGTCCATTGGTGAAAGTGGGGTGTTAAAGTCCCCTACTATGATTGTGTTACTGTCGATTTCCCCTTTTATGGCTGTTAGTATTTGCCTTATGTATTGAGGTGCTCCTATGTTGGGTGCATAAATATTTACAATTGTTATATCTTCTTCATGGATCGAACCCTTGATCATTATATAGTGTCCTTCTTTGTCTCTTGTAATAGTTTTTACTTTAAAGTCTATTTTGTCTGATATGAGAATTGCTACTCCAGCTTTCTTCTGATTTCCATTTGCATGGAATATCTTTTTCCATCCCCTCACTTTCAGTCTGTATGTGTCCCTAGGTCTGAAGTGGGTCTCTTGTAGACAGCATATATATGGGTCTCGTTTTTGTATCCATTCAGCCAGTCTGTGTCTTTTGGTGGGAGCATTTAATCCATTTACATTTAAGGTAATTATCAATATGTATGTTCCTATTACCATTT
>NC_041218.1:69934178-69936071 GCF_002837175.3 Physeter macrocephalus
AAGCTCCCCCCTCCGCCACCCGCAGTCTCCACCCGTGAAGGGGCTTCCTAGTGTGTGGAAACTTTTCCTCCTTCCCAGCTCCCTCTCAGAGGTGCAGGTCCCGTCCCTATTCTTTTGTCTCTGTTTTTTCTTTTTTCTTTTGCCCTACCCAGGTACGTGGGGATTTTCTTGCCCTTTGGGAAGTCTGAGGTTTTCTGCCAGCGTTCAACAGGTGTTCTGTAGGAGTTTTTCCCTATTTAGACGTATTTCTGATGTATTTGTGGGGAGGAAGGTGATCTCCATGTCTCACTCCTTCTCCATCTTGAAGGTCCCCTATTCTGGAGATTTTTAAGATATCTCCAAGAGTAAGTGCAGGAAAGTTTCAGCAAATCAACAAACCTCAAAACACCATTTTTTGGCTATCTAAATGAACTTTGTATGTGAAAAGAACTTTGTGTGTTTGTATGAAGGTGTTTAACTTACTGAAAGTATCATAAATTTTACAGAAACTTGTTAGCTTTGAAGAAATTGTACTGTAAATAGTTCCTGGTGACTGATTTATTTATTTATTTATTTTTTTTTTGCATACATGCAGACACAAATATTAGTCATGTCAGGCTGTTAAGAGACAGATTTGGTTGGATAAAAGGAAGTGCTACTGATCTTCCAGAACCTATTCAAGTCACACTTTCCTGAAAAGTTGCTTGTCATAATTTCAGCTGTCTTTAAAACTGTACTGTCATTTATTTTCTTAGTGTATGGTAGGTATTTTCCACCAGCAATATTATCCATCTCATATGGATCAAGTGACTGATTTCTTTTAAATTGTGTTTTCTGTTTACTTCTTCCTCTGTTCACGGTGCCTAGCAGAGGACTGTTTACAAAGGTCTTCAACTAATACTTGCTGATCAATTAGGTGCTTATAGAAGGCAGTGTATTTGGTATAATGTTTATAACAAACTTTCTATTTTAATGTTTAACATAAATATTATTAAAACATTAATAGAAGTATAATTTAAAAGGAATAATATATATGTAGGACATATAGAAACCTATTTGCACTGAAATAAATTTGGTTATGGCATCATGAAGAATTCATATATTAAGAAAAGACATGGGCTTCCCTGGTGGCGCAGTGGTTGGGAGTCTGCCTGCCGATGCAGGGGATACAGGTTCAAGCCCTGGCCAGGGAGGGTCCCACATGCCGCGGAGCAACTGGGCTCGTGCTCCATGGCTTCTGAGCCTGGGCTCTAGAGCCTGCAAGCCACAACTGCTGAGCCCGCGTGCCACAGCTACTGAGGCCGACATGCCTGGAGCCTGTGCTCCGCAACAAGAGAAGCCATGACAATGAGACGCCCGCGCACTGCAACAAAGAGTGGCCCCCGCTCACCCAAACTAGAGAAAATCTGCGCACAGCAACGAAGACCCACCTGTAGTTTTCTTTTTTTTGTAACATCTTTGTCTGGTTTTGGTATCAGGTTGATGTTGGCCTTGTAAAATAGGTTTCGGAGTGTTCCTCCCTCTGCTACGTTTTGGAAGAGTTTGAGAACGATAGGTGTTAGCTCTTCTCTAAACGTTTGATAGAATTCGCCTGTGAAGGCATCTGGCCCTGGGCTTTTATTTGTTGGAAGATTTTTAAACACACTTTCCATTTCAGTGCTTGAGATTGGTGTCTTTATATTTTCTATTTCTTCCTTGTTCAGTCTTGGAAGGTTGTGCTTTTCTAAGAATTTGTCCATTTCTTCCAGGTTGTCCATTTTATTGGCATAGAGTTGCTTTTAGTAATCTCTCATGATCATTTGTATTTCTGCAGTGTCAGTTGTTACTTCTTCTCTTTCATTTCTAATTCTATTGATTTGAGTCTTCTCCCTTTTTTCTTGATGAGTCTGGCTAATGGTTTATCAATTTTGTTTA
>NC_041218.1:69940558-69942774 GCF_002837175.3 Physeter macrocephalus
GCCACAACTGCTGAGCCCGCGTGCCACAGCTACTGAGGCCGACATGCCTGGAGCCTGTGCTCCGCAACAAGAGAAGCCATGACAATGAGACGCCCGCGCACTGCAACAAAGAGTGGCCCCCGCTCACCCAAACTAGAGAAAATCTGCGCACAGCAACGAAGACCCAATGCAGCCAAAAATAAATAAATAAATAAAATAAAAACAAACAAAAAAAGAAAAGACATGATGACTACATTGGGCATTTTTCATGTATTCACAGAATAATACACTATATATATGTGTGTGTGTATATATATATACGTATATATATGTGTATATATATGTATATATATATGTTTATCTTCTCAAAGAACCAGCTTTTAGTTTTATTGATCTCTGCTATCGTTACCCTCATTTCTTTTTCATATATTTCTGATCTGATCATTATGATTTCTTTCCTTCTGCTAACTTTGGGGTATTTTTGTTCTTCTTTCTCTAATTGCTTTAGGTGTAAGGTTAGGCTGTTTATTTGAAATGTTTCTTGTTTCTTGAGGTACGACTGTATTGCTAAAAACTTCCCTCTTAGAACTGCTTTTGCTGCATCCCATAGTTTTTGAGTCATCGTGTTTACATTGTCATTTGTTTCTAGGTATTTTTTGATTTTCTCTTTGATTTCTTCAGTGATCTCTTGGTTATTCAGTTGTGTATTGTTTAGCCTCTATGTGTATGTATTTTTTACAGATTTTTTTTCCTAATTGATATCTAGTCTCATAGCATTGTGGTCAGAAAAGATACTTGATATGATTTCAATTTTCTTAAATTTACCACGTCTTGATTTGTGACACAGATATGATTTATCCTGGAAAATGTTCCATGAGCACTTGTTGTTTTTGGATGGAATGTCCTATAAATGTCAATTAAGTCCATCTTGTTTAATGTATCATTTAAAGCTTGTGTTTCCTTATTTATTTTCATTTTGGATGATCTGCTCATTGGTGAAAGTGGGGTGTTAAAGTCCCCTACTATGACTGTGTTACTGTCGATTTCCCCTTTTATGGCAGTTAACATTTGCCTTATGTATTGAGGTGCTCCTATGTTGGGTGCATAAATATTTACAATTGTTATATCTTCTTATTGGATTGACCACTTGATCATTATGTAGTGTCCTTGTCTCTTGTAATAGTCCTTATTTTAAAGTCTATTTTGTCTGATATGAAAATTGCTACTCCAGCTTTCTTTTGATTTCCATTTGCATGGAATATCTTTTTCCATCCCCTCACTTTCAGTCTGTATGTGTCCCTAAGTCCAAAGTGGGTCTCTTGTAGACATATGTACAGGTCTTGTTTTTGTATCCATTCAGCCAGTCTTTGTCATTTGGTTGGAGCATTTAATCCATTTACATTTAAGGTAATTATTGATATGTATGTTCCTACTACCATTTTCTTAATTGTTTTGTGGGGTTTTTTGTAGGTCTTTTCCTCCTCTTGTGTTTCCTGCCTAGAGAAGTTCCTTTAGCATTTGTTGTAAACCTGGTTTGGTGGTGCTGAATTCTCTTAGCTTTTGCTTGTCTGTAAAGTTTTTAATTTCTCCATCAAATTTGAATGAGATCATTGCTGGGTAGAGTAATTTTGGTTGTAGGTTTTTCCCTTTCATCACTTTACATATGTCCTGCCACTCCCTTCTGGCTTGCAGAGTTTCTGATGAAAGAGCAGCTGTTAACCTTATGGCGATTCCCTTGTAAGTTATTTGTTGCTTTTCCCTTGCTGCTTTTAACATTTTTTCTTTGCATTTAATTTTTGGTAGTTTGATTAATATGTGTCTTGGTGTGTTTCTCCTAGGGTTTATCCTATATGGGGCTCTCTGCACTTCCTTGACTTGACTATTTCCTTTCCCATATTAGGGAAGTTTTCAACTATAATCTCTTCAAATATTTTCTCAGTCCCTTTTTTTTGCTTTTCTTCTTCTGGGACCCCTATAATTCGAATTTTGGTGTGTTTAATGTTGTCCCAGAGGTGTCTGAGACTGTCCTCAATTCTTTCCATTCTTTTTTCTTTATTCCGCTCTGCGGTAGTTATTTCCACTATTTTATCTTCCAAGTCACTTACCTGTTCTTCTGCCTCAGTTTTTCTGCTATTGATTCCTTCTAGAGAATTTTTCATTTCATTTATTGTGTTGTCCATCATTGTTTGTTTGCTCTTTAGTTCTTCTAGGTCCTTGTTAAACGTTTCTTGTATTTT
>NC_041218.1:69944432-69945635 GCF_002837175.3 Physeter macrocephalus
GGTTTGGTGGTGCTGAATTCTCTTAGCTTTTGCTTGTCTGTAAAGTTTTTAATTTCTCCATCAAATTTGAATGAGATCATTGCTGGGTAGAGTAATTTTGGTTTTTTTCAGGTAGACTGCCTATTTCCTTTTCATTTGTTTGGTCTTGTGGGTTTTTACCTTGGTCCTTCATCTGCTGTGTATTTCTCTGTCTTCTCATTTTGCTTAACTTACTGTGTTTTGAGTCTCCTTTCTGCAGGCTGAAGGTTCGTAGTTCCCCTTGTTTTTGGTGTCTGCCCCCAGTGAATAAGGTTGGTTCACTGGGTGTGTAGACTTCCTGGTGAGGGGACTGGTGCCTGTGTTCTGGTGGTTGAGGCTGGATATTGTCATTATGGTAGGCAGGACCATGTCCAGTGGTGTGTTTTGGGGTTTTTGTGAATTTATTAGGATTTAAGGCAGCCTCTCTGCTAATGGGTGGGGGTTGTGTTCCTGTCTTGCTAGTTGTTTGGCATAGGGTGTTCAGCACTGTAGCTTGCTGGTCGTTCAGTAGAGCTGGGTCTTAGCATTGAGATGGAGATCTCTGGGAGAGCTTTTGCCTTTTGATATTACATGGGGCCAGGAGGTCTCTGGTGGACCAACGTCATGAAATTGGTTCTCCCATCTCAGAGGCTCAGGCCTGACACCCATCTGGAGCACCAAGACCCTGTCAGCCACACGGCTCAGAAGAAAAGTGGGGAAAAAAAGAAAGAAAGAAATAAAAAAAAATAAAATAAAGTTATTAAAATAAAAAAATTTAATATTATTAAGAATAAAAAAAGAAAGAAGGAAAGAAAGAGCAACCAAACCAAAAAACAAATCCACCAATGATAACAAGTGCTGAAAACTATGCTTAAAAAAACAAAACAAAAAAACCCAACAGAACCCTAGGACAAATGGTAAAAGCAAAGCTATACAGACAAAATCACACAAAGAAGCATATACATACATACACACAAAAAGAGAAAAAGGAAAATATATTTAAATATACTAAAATTAAAAAGAAAGAGAACCAAATCAATAAACAAATCTACCAATGATAATAAACTCTAAATACCAAACTAAGATAAACATAAAATCAGAAACAAATTAGATGCAGAAAGCAAACCCCAAGTCTACAGTTGCTCCCAAAGTCCACTGCCTCAATTTTGGGATGATTCGTTGTCTATTCAGGCATTCCACAGATGC
>NC_041218.1:69947598-69970120 GCF_002837175.3 Physeter macrocephalus
GCCACAACTGCTGAGCCCGCGTGCCACAGCTACTGAGGCCGACATGCCTGGAGCCTGTGCTCCGCAACAAGAGAAGCCATGACAATGAGACGCCCGCGCACTGCAACAAAGAGTGGCCCCCGCTCACCCAAACTAGAGAAAATCTGCGCACAGCAACGAAGACCCAATGCAGCCAAAAATAAATAAATAAATAAAATAAAAACAAACAAAAAAAGAAAAGACATGATGACTACATTGGGCATTTTTCATGTATTCACAGAATAATACACTATATATATGTGTGTGTGTATATATATATACGTATATATATGTGTATATATATGTATATATATATACACATATATATACACAAAGTTTTTCAATAATAAGTGAGATACAATTTACATACAATTTACATACAATTACATACAATTTACATAGAGTGAAAATTACAGTGGAGTAAAGTTTGGTGAAGTTAAACAAATGCACACACCAGTGCAGCCTGTATGCCTCTCGAGATATAGAAAAACTGTATCACCCCAGAAATATCCCTAATTTATCTTCCCAGAAATCTCCACCCCTTCTCTCTGAACTCCCTACAACCTTATCATTCAAAGAAAACTGTTGTTGTATTTTTGTCAGTTCTAAAACTTCATACAAATTGAATCATACTGTATGTATGTGTTGGTTCCAGTGCCCATTCTTACCCAGTATGATCTCATCTTAACCAACTACACCTGCAAAGAACCTATTTCCAAAAATGGTGACATCATGAGGTTCTAGGTGAACATAAATTTGGGGGAGATGCTATTCAAACCAGTACACACTTAATGCTCCATGGTCCAGAAGTGCCCCCAAGCAAAAACCAAGGTGATTATGGGCATAATATATCTGTTTCCCCTCTATTAAATATCCCTGTTCTGCCTATTGTACAATACTGAAAAGTTTTTTCTTTTAGTATATTTGGTCCAAGGTTTTACTTGTTTAGTGCAGAAGGGCTAGTCTGCTACTAGTTACTACATCATAGTCCAGAAGTGGAAATTTCTCTGAATACATAAAGTTTTAAAAGTTTTAAGTAAAAGTTCCAAATGTAATTATTTTTGATATCTCAGTAGAAACTTTTTCTAGGTTTTGGCTGTGGAACCAACCTAAACTCAGAAGGACACCAAATCTTGATTTTCCTTCTCTGACATTTTGGTTCCTTTGTAAAAAAAACCCAAAAAACTACGTGCATCGGGTCCTCTGAGAAGGAGATGCTGAGTTAGGAGAGTTAGGAGTACAACAGATTTGTTGGCGATTTATACTAGTGAAAGGAAATAGGTAGAAGCAGGATTGGAAATGGGGAGCCATCAGGCCCTAATGCAGAAATGATGAATTCTGACAGCTCAATACGGAGGAGGGAAGAGCCCTCAGAGAAGTCCTGCTTTGGATGGAAATAACTGGGCCTCTGTACCACAATGTTTCACAGTCAGTGACTGGGGCCACCACCAGAAGAGTGTGATCTTAGCTCAAAAGTGGAGGCTGGCCTGAAGGAGTTAGCACCTGAGGCTGATGGCACAACCACAGTCCTTGTGACTGGTCAACGAGTCCTTTCTTGAAGAAGAGCTGAGTGGCACATCTCCAAATCCGCCACTGTCCTCCCCGTGTGCCACATGAGTCCACTTATCCATACACATCTGGGGAGCCCTTATCCAGAATTTGAGTGCCCTTGCCTTTGTGAGGGGACACTTAGAAGGATGATATTAATGTGGATAAAATATGATCCCTTTCACAGTGGTGTCTTTCAAGTCTTCCCAGAAATGTAATCTTTTGGTAGATCAGCATGCTTTACCCAGAATATTCATTCATGCCCACTCCCCTGAGCTTTTTAATTCATTTCTCAACTGTCTGCCAAAGCATTTCTGGCATTTCAACTTGGTCCAGCAAAACCATCACTTTCTGGAGGTTTCTAGTACCACCTCAGCAGTAAATTTTAGAGTTCTTTCTGTGGTGTTAAATTCTGTATCTCAAAAGAGGTCCCAAGGCAATAAAGGCACTCTTATCCAGTCTTATATGACCATCTTGATCAAGCACCCTCAAAATTGAGTCCTACTTGTACTCCCCCAGTTCCTAACAATACCTGGCAGCTAATCATTATAGCTCTTTTGACATATAGCCCTTTTTCTACCTTAAGATATGTGGCCTATTCCTAAGACATGCTGTTACTTATCCCTTGCTAGTGGCTTGAAGACAGGAGAGGAGGTAAGGGTAGGTCCTCAAGTTAACCCCTGCTGCTTTGGTTGGGAGAGGTTTCTGCAGTGTCTTCCCTCACAGGGAGATCGCAAGCTCTTAAAAGGGAGAACTGGCCACGTATGCAGACTCTGAGGTTCAGAGAAATCTGAGGAGTTGAACGTTTGGCTTTGTTCACCACGATTCCGTATATCAGGGTCCCAGGTTCTCCCAACCAGTGTCATGACCTTGACACAACAGACCTGCTCAGATTAATATTAAAATGTCACTGCAACTTAAAAACTCTATTAAATCCTTAGTTTATTTTTTCTTCTCCCCCCCTGCAGGAGATAAAGCCCTCTGGCTCTCATACTTAGTTTTCAATTATTTGTTAAAAGCTTTTAAACTTTCAACATCTTTCAGTTAGGGTATCAATGAAATTTAATTTCCATCAACAGATTCAACTGACCTTGTATGCATTATTTTCTCTGTATTTGCACCAGTGACATGGTGAAATTTTAGTAACCAGCTACCAGCTTGAGCTAGGGACTATCCATGCCCCACTGTCCTCTTGACATATGGTTATCATTTTCAGATGGGCGGGAAGTGATCCAGTTCTAAAACTCCAGTTCTGGCATTGCATCCTCTAAGAATCAGATACCAGAATGTTGTTAGAAGTACAAAAGTTATATTGGGAAGACATAACTTAGAAAGGAAACTGGAAGGAGCAGGATTGGGATGGGGTAGTCATCAAACCATGGTGTAGCTCAAACAGTCTGCAAAACGTGAAATGAACTGGAAAAGTACCACTCTGAGCAGAAATGACTATGTCCTGATGTCACTGTCTTGCTCAGTCATTGGCTGGGGCCTTCCTGTAGAAAGCATGTCCTCAGTTCAAAAGCTGAGGTGGACTTGACAGAGTTAAAGTTATAAAGCTCTCCAAAGTCCTTGCGGCTAGACAATGAGTCCTTGCTTGAAGAGGGATCTTGATGCATTTCTATGTCTACCATAAGTAGCTAAGTAACCAACTAACTGAATGAATGAATGAATGAATAAAATTAAATATTCTAGCAGCAACAATGATTTCCCTAGTAAAGCAGCATGTCCTGGGTAAGTCCATGACATACTGATAACCAAAGGTCAGTTCAGGTTTATCTTCCAGGTCATGATATGAAGACTTTGGGCAATGATGTATAGCAGATCTCCAAATGTTAATTTGAGAAGCCTGGGTTGTACTGTGAATTAGAAGCCAGTTTCAGAGTGCTCCATTAAGGACAAGCACACCATTGATTTTGTTGGATATGAATAACCCATATGTAATTCAATATCACAAATGCTTTTTCCAGCTGTACTTTATTGAAAGTACCACCCTTTGCACAAATGCCATTGTCTTCTGTGGGGAGCATTTATTGTGCTCTGTATATAAACCAGACTTACTTCAACTCCTCACAAAGTCATAGGACACAATAACTGGGGAGATTAGTAAAGACAATACATTCGTCCAGAGAGGATGCAGCAGAAACATGTAAGAAGGACAATTTTAAAGTAGAGTTGACAGTGAAAAGACTGGTGAAAGTTTGGTAAAATAATACACCTGTGGTAGGTGGAGAAAAAGTGAGGACTATCATTAAGAGTGTACAAAATCCACTTTCAGAGACTAAGCCCAGAAATACAGAAAGTGTCACAGATTGGGAAAAAAACATTAAAAAAACAAATCAGTTAGAAATTAGAGGATATTAGATATTAACTGGAGATTCAGAGAAACAGGAGGGAGGTCCAGATTGAAATCCTGTGTTACGTTTGCTAAGGCAAGGTCTACTGCAAAGTAATGAAGATCATGCAACTATTTAAAGCAGAGACAAGCACATTTTCTGCACCCTTTTCCTCTTCTTTTCCCAGGGAGTAGATCTGAGGGAAGGACAGTGGAAAGACTGAGGAATCATGCTCCTAACTAGACAAAGGGAGAGCTCTTCACAGAATTGGTCAGTAGAAGTAAGCATGTTTGTGTTTATCTATGTGTATATTTTATTCTTTTTAATTTTTTAACATCTTTATTGGAGTATAATTGCTTTACAATGTTTTGTTAGTTTCTGCTGTATAACAAAGTGAATCAACTATATGTATACATATATCCCCATATCCCCTCCTCTTGCGCCTCCCTCCCACCCTCCCTATCCCACCCTACGTGTATTAGAGAATGCAAAATAATTTGCACAAAAATTTGGAGCTAGGCACTTCATAGAAGGCTAATATTAGCAGATTTTTAAAAATCTGATATTGCAAATATCTGAAACACCTCTTCAATTCCCATGTTGTAATTTTAAGCTCTACCAGCAATCTTCGGATTACAGCTTGGCTTTTCTAGATTTTGTCCACAGAGAAAGAATGCATACAGGAGCTTAGTCCCTATACAGCAGCCTTTATAGTTTTTCATGTAAGCCAGTAAATCAGTGTTCTTGTTACAGATACTGGTGTTTTGAGTTTAATTTGATTTCACCTGTGAGAGATAGATATAGCACCATTTGGTATGTACAACCATCAGGTTTCTGCACCTATGTGGTTGAAGGCTGCACTGTGAAATGAGTTGATTTCACAAAGGTAAGAGCCAATTTATAGGGGCCTGTCTGATAGGTACACAATCCCAGATCCCTCATTTATTGTGAGATTTCTTTGAAATTTTCACCTATACTATAAATCATTATTAGAATCTTTTAGAACTTCAGCTCTATGAGTACAAGCAACTTTGCTTTATTCACTGATGTATCCCAAGTACCTATAACAATGCCAAGCATAAAGGAAGCACTCAATTTTACATATTGTTAACAACTCACTCTCATTAAATAAAATTGTTCCTATGTATAGTATTAGTATAAGTTTTAGATAAATTTAGGTTTCTATAAGTAATTTGGAATTATGGATTTATTTTCTTTGTACACTTGAACGATTCCTAGGGATCCTGAAGCATAAAGCAAAACACCACTCTCTATTCTAGAATTTATGATAAGCAACATATATTGGCAGCTGTTAAATTAACAGTTAACATTACAACCTATCTAAATTTATCTATTTTACTATAAACTGTTTATTTTCTTCATTTGTATTTTTATCCATATTAGAATTTGTTAAGGATGGTGAAATAGTTCCATATTTGATAGACTATTTTCTCTAGGGAGGAATTTACTAGGTGTTGAGAGATTTCATGGGTAAAATTATCATTTTCAATACAAATGGAAAAGTTAGTATAACCGATTCTTGTCATACTGAGTGCAGAAAAAGGTTTGGTGCTTATAAAAGCTGGAAAAGTTAGCTTCTAATTTTCTGTTTTTCTTGCAGTTATAAAATGCTTCTGAATTCTAATGTGCAATATGATTTCAGATATTCCACTGTAACATACTTGAAATCAAGTAAAAAAATATTTACACTAGTCACATTGTAAATGGATTCTGAGAGTTTCTTTAAGTGTCATGTTTTTCTAAATATTTCAAGACCAAGCCACCGTTCAAAGTGAAGTACTCTCAAAGAAATGAGTAAAGTACAGAGTCAAAAAGTGGTGGAGGGGGTTAAAACCTGAGCATAGTGCTGGGCTGTCAAGGTGATTGCTTCTGATTGCCCAGTATGGTTTTCTCACCTGCTCCTTCTTCTAGAAAAGACTCTTGACTCTGGCTACAGAGTGAGCCCAGTGCCTAGACATACTCCACAATAATGCCAGGCACATGACCCAGCAGGACCAATCAGTGCCCTTCTCTGGAATTTTTATATGAATATTGGGGGTTCAAAGGGGAGATTAACTTCTGCTCTAGAAGTTAATCCACATAAAGTAAACTTGGAACTTGGAGCAGCATTTTCTCAAGCCACAGGGCAGAAGTTTTTCAATGGAAGGAAGAAACACAACAAACAAACTAAACAGAAATAAAAAAGGAGATCAAGAGAAGGGCAGGTTGCAATGAAACTGATTTACAGGGGCAGATTTTTGAGATCTGTGGTGTCAAGGAGGCCTTTGATCAGTCACTTAGTCTACCTGGGCGGCCATAACGAAATTCCATTAGTATTATTTATAGGTATTTATTTCTCACAGTTCTGGAAGTTTGGAAGCCCAACAGCAAGTGTTGGCAGATTTGGTTTCTGATGAGCGCTCTCTTCCTGGCTTGTAGATGGCCACCTTCTTGCTATGTCCTCTCTTGGCCTTCCTCTTCCTCTTCTTATAAGTCCCCCAATCAATCTGATTGGAACCTCAACCTTATGATCTCATTTAAGCTTAATTACCTCCTAAAAGTCCCATCTCCAAATATCGTCACATTGGTGGGGTACTGATTCAACATTTGTATTTTGTGGGGACACAGGTTAGTCCCTAGCAATCACAAGGTGAAATGCATTTCTTCACTTTTGCTTGATCTTTCCCACATTAGTGCCTTTATGTGGCTGTTCCCTCCACTTTGCCTCTTTAACTGTTACTCATCCACAGCTCAGTTAATCATCATTTCTTCATGGGAACTCTCTCTGACCTCTATGATTAGGTGGAACATCCTTATTACACTCTTATTTTATGTTCTCATACTGTCCCATGCTTTTCTTTTGGAGCACCTTCATAACTGTCAGGTTATTTGTGCAAGAATTTGCTCCAGGTCTGTTTTCCTATTTTGATTCTAATATTCTTGGGGCCAGTGACTGTGTCTTATGTGCTCACAACTGTATCTGTGATATTATCATAGCGCCTGATATTCTGTAAGTAGTAAATAGCAGTTTCTTGAGTAAAAAGATAAAATATAAATATGAGACTGATCTGGTTATAAAATAAAAGCCCAAGTATTTTCCAAGCAGAGGTAACAGCATATGCAAAGACTCTGAAATAGTCAGAATCTTATCTGAATGAAGGAGCTATGAAAAAGGAAACTAAACTAACACACATTGTTAATTAACTATACTCCAAAATAAAATTAAGAAAAGAAAAAAAGGAGCTTTCCTGGTGGTGCAGTGGTTAAGAATCTGCCTGCCAATGCAGGAGACACAGGTTCAAGCCCTGGTCCGGGAAGATCCCACATGCTGCGGAGCAACTAGGCCCTTGCGCCTCAACTACTGAGCCTGCAAGCCACAACTATTGAGCCCGTGTGCTGCAACTACTGAAGCCTGCGCACCTAGAGCCTGTGCTCCGCAACAAGAGAAGCCACCGCAATGAGAAGGCTGCGCACTGCAGTGGGCAGAGGCTTAGTCTCGGTGCAACTAGACGGGGCCCGCACACAGCAAAGAAGGCCCAACGCAGTCAAAACTTTAAAAAAAGAAAAAGAAAAAAAGAAAAAAGGAAACTACATTCAGTGAAACATGGAGGGTGAGGAGGGTGGAAGGCTTGGAAGGGAGCTGATTCTGCAGTTTCTTAATTTTTCTGTGAGGGAATTTTGTCTTTTTCCCTAAGAGAAATGAGCATATGTTGAAAACTTTTAAGCAAGAAAATGGCATGCTTTGTTTTGCATATTATTAGAATCTTTCTGGCTCTTAAGTGGGAAATAATTGGACAAGAGCAGGATGGATATAGGTCGAACAGAGGGGAGGTCTTCTAAGAATCTAGAAAGGAAATAACTGAAACTGAACTGAGGTAGTGACATGGAGATGGGAAACCAAGAATATTAAAAGGTGCTTGAATGAGCACATACAATAGTTTGTATTTAACCTATAGTAAGGCAGTCCAATATTTCTATTATAACTGGCTAATGCTCCCCTTTGCAAATAATATGTCAAATTCCACTTATGTCAAAACCACTCAATATATGCTGTTATGGTTAAGATAATTTCATGCCAAGAAAATAGAAATGAGGGGTAGCAGTAATAAATGAATGGAAAGTCAATGATTTGCTATTAAAATCCTTCAGGCATTCAATTTTATGGAGGCCCTGCAACCAGCTAAGAAAGAAACCAATTCATAAAAAAGTATAAACGCACTTCATAATGTTCAGGGTAT
Organism: Physeter macrocephalus; assembly: GCF_002837175.3. Taxonomy (NCBI): domain Eukaryota; kingdom Metazoa; phylum Chordata; class Mammalia; order Artiodactyla; family Physeteridae; genus Physeter; species Physeter macrocephalus. Next base: position 69,955,736 of record NC_041218.1, read on the forward strand.
GCCTGCTTATATTTGACTGTATTAATAACAAATTCCAGAGCTTAAGTCAATAGGTATACGAATTAGAGGTACTTTGCTGAGGGCTTTATTTTATAATCTTTTTGTAAAGTATGAAATGCTTAATTCCATTAAACAAAAAAATTCAGTGTGAAGCTTATAAAAATTCTCAATAATCAGAAAACATTAGTAAAGTTTTTGAAGGATGTAAGTTGTTTTGCTCTTTCTTTTGTTCTTCTATTGACTTTCAGTCAACAGTTGGGTGTCAGGAATTTGCTTATTATTTTAAAATTAATTTGAATATTGATTAAAGACTGGTAGAAAATATCTGCATAATGAAATATTTAGGTCAAGATGGGTGACTGAATACTCAGGTTTTTCTCTATTCCTTTTGAAAAACGTATTGAAATGCCCAAAATAAGTACTAATAAAATAATACCTGTGCTAGTGACCTCAGAAGACTGCAAGGACTTTGTAAACAAGAGAACTGAAGGGTTAAAGGAATTGACTGAGAACTAAAAGGGGTTAGTATGATTGTGAAAATTAGGATAACTGAAGAGTTGGTAAGTCCATGCTGCTCAAAGACAGAAAGCAGCTTCAAAGGTGAGTTTTCATAACAGAGTCTTGGAATCAACATCAGAAGGGGACTGAGGACTGTTTGCTTTATGTAGTCTGCCAAAGGGTGTCAAAACAACTACTCTTATTTTCTTTCTCTAAATGCTGCTGGCTCCAGTGTTTGCCATGGCTTCACCAGTGGAATAAAATTCACCAAATGAAATGTAGACGTTTTGATGTGGAAAACTCTAAGAGCATTGGGGTTGTGGAAGTAGAGTACTGCCATAAGAAAAAGGGGATCCCAAAATAAGAAAAGAAACTATGAAAAGAAAATTCACCTAGTCATGGTCCTAAAAGTCTTGCTTTACACTTCCACATCCATTTTAGAAAAGTTCCGTTAATTTCCACAAAAATAACCTGCTAGAATTTTGATATGGATTGTATTAATTATATAGAGAAATTAGGAGACAAATCACATCTTTACCTTACAAGCCTTCCAGCTATGAGTATGGTATGTCCTGCCATCTATTTAGGCTTTGGTTCATCGCTATAATGTTTTATAGATTTCCACTGTAAAGTTCTTGCACATACTTTCATGTTCATTCCCAAGTATTGCCTATTTATGATGCTAATTTAAATACTGTCATTTAAAAATATTTTCTATTAATTGATCTTATTTTGGAAATGCAATAGGATTTTATATATTGACACTTTGTCTTGCAATCTTGGTGAATTAACAGACTAATTTTATCTCATGTCGATTGTTTTTGGTTTTCTACATATACACGTTTTCCACATACTACAATGAAAGCTTTTTTTCCATTTTATTTTCTATTCCTACATATTTATTTCATTTTCTGGCTTTGTTGTAAAAATTAGGACTTCTAGAAAAATGGGTGACAAGAAGAGTAAGAGTGAGCATCTTTGTACCCTTCCAGCTCTGGAGGGCAAAGTTTTTGAAATTTCACTAGTGCATATAATATAGGCTGTAGGAATTTGTGGGTATGTTGTATCTGATTGAGAAAGTTAGTTTTTCCCCTGGTTTGCTTCAGAAGATTTTTTTTTAAAAAATCATGTTTCACTGTTAAATTTTATCAAGCGCTTATTATGCATCTATTAATAAAAGTATAGGAATCTCTCTTTTTTATCCTACAAATATGTAAAGTACACTAATTTTTGACTGTTAAACCTGCCTTGTATATCTAAAATAAATCCAACTTACTTTTGATGTGCTATATCTTTTATATATTGTTGCATTTGTTTTTTATTGTTGTTGTTGATTTATTTGTATTTTAGCATCTATGTTCACTAGAAAGATCAGCCTGCAAATTTCCTTTAAGGTCTTTGTCAGGTTTTGATCTCAAAATTATGCTGGCCACATAAAATGAATTGGGAAGTACTCCCTTCTTTTCTATCTTGTATAAATTGTATAGAAATTATTTCTCAAATTCACCAATGAAGTCCTCTAGCCTGTTTTCTTTGTATCATGCCTTTAAAAAAAATAAAACAGCTCTATAGAACCATAACTCATATTCCACTACCCATATAAAGTTTACAATTCAACTTTTTTCTTATATTCACAGGATGGTACAATAATCACTACAGTCAGTTTTGGAACATACTGATCACTCTGAAAAGAAACCCCATATCCTTTATCCTTCCCATTTATTCTCAACCTCTACAAACCTAAGCAACCACTAATCTACTTTCCAACTATACAGGTTTGCCTAATATAGACTTTTCATATAAACGAAATCATAAAAAATGTGGTCTTTTGTGACTCATGTGTTACACTTAGTGTAATATTTTCAAGGTGCATGAACACTGTAGCATGCATTAGTATTTCATTACTTTTTATTGGCAAATAATGTTTCCCTGTATGGATGGATATACCACATTTTATTTAACTGTTCGCCAGTTGACAGACAAATTTTGAGTTGTCTCCATTTTTCGGATAATATGGACAATGCTGCTATTAACAATCATGTACAAGTTTTGGTATAGACATGTTTCCAATTCTCTTGAGTATATACCTAGGAGTGGACTTGATGGGTCAAATGATAACTCTATGCTTAACCTTTTGAGTAACTGCCAAACTCTTTTCCAAAGGAGCTGCACTATTTTGAATCCTCACCAGCAGTGTGTGAAGTTTCCAACTTCTGCCCAGTCTCTACAACTTGTTATTATATGTCTTTTTGATTATAGTCATCCTATAGTGTTAATTGATATCTAATTGTGGTTTTGATTTGTGTTTGCCTAATGAATAATGACGTTGAGCATCTTTTCATGTGCTCAATGGCCACTTTTTGGAGTAATGTTTATTCAAACCCTGTGTTCATTTTTTAATTTGGTTATTTATCTTTCTTGTTGAGTTGTAAGAGTTCTTTATGTATTCTGCATATGAGTCCCCTATCAAATATATGATTTGTAAATGTTATGATAAAGGGATTATGCTCCAAGAAGAGACAATAGGACTAAATGTTAATATACCTAACAAAAGAGTTTCAAAATATGTTCAGTAAAAACTGAGAGAATCCATATATGGCGTAAGGCCTAAAAACAGAACCCAAAATTATGTGCTAAAGACATCTGGTGAAATCAAAAGGTCTTTGAATGGCCTAACTGCCAATTCTCCCCCTGGACTCTGATACCATGTATAAGTCTACAGTCCAAGGGAACCAGGCACAGTTCTTGCTTATCTCCAAACACCTGCCTTCAGTTACGTAGGCCATAGAACTATTCAAACAAGCCAAACACATCAACCATTGGAACAAGGGGTCATCCTACCTTCTTGATACTACAAAGCCCTTGCTGTTCACCGTTCCCAAGTGTAAACCTGGCTGGTCTGGCATGGTGTGCAGTGTCTTCCTACTGCATGCTGTGACTTTATGTGACTAATAAACTGCTTTTATCTCATCTTAGTGTCAGGTGTCATGTGTTTGGCCATCCCCTTAACCTAGGATGGAACCCCTTCCTCACCAGTAGGATGAATAGGAGGCATTTAAAACAGTTGGCATAATGAACAGCATAGCCCAGCCACAACCTAGGATACTTGGTTAGCTTTAACGAACTGCTCTTGGCTCACTAACTTGCTCTGTGATACACTGAAGCCTGCCTGGGACAAATGCTGTCAGGTTTCTCTGGCATATATAAGTGCTACAATTATACAAATGCTCGTGTACACTTTGTTGTCTTTTTTGGGTGTTGCCATCTCTACCAATCCTAAAATATTCTCATCTCTAAGGTGAGAACTACTGTTAAGTGACTCTACCCTGTATGACCCCATATGACTCTCAGGTTCAGACTGTATTTAGCAGGTCATCTCTGAGGCTCCCACTGTTAAGGCAGCAATGACACAGTGCCTTAATCAATCTATGCTTGAGTCCTGCTTAACAAGGGTCAGGCTACAGCTCTCTAGTCACTGCATCTAGCCTGGTGACTGTCACTGGATGCCCAGTGCAGCCATTAGGATAATTTTTTGCCATTGTGCACCTCTGAGATAGGGCAATGGACCGATTATGGTTCTCTGCGAAGTATGCAGAAATGGAGCCCACCAGCCCAGGGAGAATTATGCATGGAACCAGGTTGTTTATCAAGGAGCACTGTTGTTTAGGCAAGAGTAGTATCCTTGCCCATCTTCCTCGCTGCTACTCCTATTGCTGTTGTCACGAGCACTGACACAGTGGTGATAACAGGCACATGAAAAGATGTTCAACATCGCTAATTACTAGAGAAATGCAAATCCAAACTACAGTGAGGTATCATCTCACACCAGTCAGAATGGTCATCATCAAAAAGTCTACAAATAATAAAATATGCTGGAAAGGGTGTGGAGAAAAGGAGACCCTCCTCCTACACTGTTGGTGGGAATGTAAATTGGTGCAGCCACCATGGAGAACAGTACAGAGGTTCCTTAAAAAACTAAAAACAGAGTTACCATATGATCCAGCAATCCCACTCCTGGGCATATATCTGGAAAAGATAAAAACTCTAATTCAAAAAGATACCTGCACCCCAATGTTCACAGCAGCACTATTTCCAATAGCTAAGACATGGAAGCAACCCAAATGTCCATCAACAGATGAATGGATAGAAAAAGATGTGGTACATATATACCATGGAATACTATTCAGCCATAAAAAAGAATGAAATAATGCCATTTGCAGCAACATGGATGGACCTAGATATTATCATACTAAGTGAAGTAAGTCAGACAGAGAAAAACAAATATATCACTTATATGTGAAATCTAAAATATGATACAAAAGAACTATTTACAAAGCAGAAATAGACTCACAGACATAGAAAATAAACTTATGGATACCAAAGGGGAAAGAAGTAGAGGGAGGGATAACTTAAGAATTTCGGATTAATAGATATAACACTGCTATATATAAAGTACATGAGCAACAAGGCCCTACTGTATAGCACAGGGCACTATATTCAATATCTTGTAATAAACTATAATGGAAAAGAACATGAAAATAATACATATGTGTATAACTGAATCACTTTGTTATACACCAAAAACTAAAACAATCTTGTAAACCAACTATACTTCAATAAAAAAAACACACAAACAAAAAAAACCGAGTGGTAACAGACTTAAAAATAAATGGGAATTTATTACCTGAGAAAGGTGAAATTTTAAATAATTAGAAAGCGTAAGTTCCCTCATAAACCCTATGGGAAAACTGAATAGGAATTTGGGGTGAGGGAAAATAATGTGCAGTTTCTAACTCCTTCCTTAGGCAAAGCAGAGTGGGATCAAACTTTAATATAAAAATTTGTAACCATAAAAATAACAGAGACGAAAAGAAAATTAAAATTAGATTGAGGAGATACTATCCAGGATAAAAATGAAACTCAAGAGTCATACAAGCACACTTTATTTTGACTGAATAAAATTTAGAAATGTTTAAACAGTAAATGATATTATAAACAACAAAGCAAAAGTCACAAAGAATAACTAAGAAACAAACGGTTGCCAATGTTAACTTCCCAAAATTAATCTGTGGAATTAGGCCTGAACTAACAAGAATAATAATAACTTTAGCTGGGGATGTGGTTGTGTTGCTTTGGGGTTTTTATTTTGTTTTTTTTTTTCCTGTAGTATTTTAAGGCCGGTCAATATTTACTGAGGTAAACATTAGGTTACTTTATCGATGGGTTATATTTCATAGCATATAGAAATGATCTTTATTGTTTCAAAAGTCCACCTGATCAGGTCCAACTTCAGTTATAATTTAAGTAATAATATATCAATTAAGTAAATTAAAAAATAATAATTATATGATCTAATTCTAGAGGGTTTAAGGAAATATTATATATTGTAAAAATTATAGTAAAGCCATCTATATTCTGGAAACAGTATCTTAGAGTTTATAATTGTATAAAATTTCAAAAGAGTAAATGCAACTTCAATTAAGTAACAAGTTAAACCAAAAAGGGATCCGTCAGAATTAATTTAAGAGAGAAAACAAATCAGATTCCTTCTGAATGCGTAAATATTTGGGATTTGCCTGCTTTAAGCCTCAATCAAACCTACACACCACCCTGGATCCCTGAGAATTCACATCTCACCCCTCCTACTCTCTTGGGGTCCTGATGAGAGAGGGAATAACCAAACTCCCTAGGGCCACTGCCCTAGGCCTCGTGTAGAACAGCAGAAACAAAGGGGCCACTTGGAAAAAGTTGGATTTAAAACTCTAATTCAGCCAACTTTTGCCTGTTGTGACCATTTTCTTTCCTTAGATCACTGAGTTTTCTCTTGGTCGATATTACAGCCAACAAACTTTCTTGAGCTATTTTCTCATGGGAATTGATCCACCTTGGGTTGAAGGACACAGAATATCCAGTTGTTTCTCCAGGTCTTTGACCATCTTTCTGTAGAAGTTAAGGTTTTGATACAAAAGGTTAATGTTTTCGTAAACTATGTAAAATTTCTCCTCCATTTCTAAGAAGTAAATTCCCTCCTCAATTGATTTTCTGAAAAACTGCATTTCATATTGTTGATTTAGCTCTGGCAGTGTCTGGAGAATCAAGGGAAACTTTTGAATCTCTCTTCCAAACTGTGCATTTTCTCACTGCACAGAAAGATGGCTGTTTTGTCTGGGAACTTTTTAAATACTCGTTCTTTCTTTCATTTAATTTTATTTAAGGAGACATTTAAGTTAACAGCATCAATGAGATTCTTCAAATTGACCTCTAATAATCTTGGTTTCCATTTTTGACATCCTTTTTGTCCAATGCCAGCTTGTCATCATCTGTGTAATCTTCTCTAAAGAGAGCAGGTAAGTTTATCATCTTAAGCACAGATTCAACCAGAGATTTTTAACTGGCTCTCTTTATAGCTGACTTCTTGTTCCCTTTGTGTGTTGACATTTTCTGTAATTTTTTTCTGTTCCTTCAACTTCTGTACTCTTTTCCTTTCAGCATCTTTTTGGGCAAGCAGCTGAACATTTTCATTACAGACATTAACTATTTCTTTCTGATTTTGTTCTGTAGTCTTCTGAAATGACTTTAAGATATTTTAGGCCTCAGTCACTTGAGACTGGGGAGTTTGACACCTCTTTTGAGTGACTGTGTCTGTCCTTTAAGACTAGCCATCATTATCTCATGAAATGAAATTTTTGGTGGACTCTCTTTTCTGTCCGTGATAGAGGAGGTCTACTGTATCCCACAGGGAAAAGGTAGACCTGTTTGCATCTCTACTAAGTGCTGCCAAACACAGAGTTTGTAACTCCAGGGGACTGGCCTCCATCACAGGTGACTCCAGGGCTTCAAAGGTGTATGTAATGGGTCTAACCATCTAAATGACCTTTCGTGACTCTTCAACTCAAGCAGCAAGTCTCATGGTTAGCTCTTTTTTTCCTCAAAGTACATTGTCTTTTCATAACAAAAGCAATCAAAATTTCCAAAGGAAAAATCAAACACACTTGAGGCTTGTGTCTATAACTGAGACAATACCATCTGAGCACTCCACAGCTGCCACAAGACTGGCTGGAAAGATGTGTTTGTGGCCATCGGCAGGTCAGGCCTTCCAAGGCTCCAAAAGTCACTGCCTCTGGCCAGCACCCTGTGGACTACAACTTCCTGCCTAGAACCCTGTACTGTACCTTAAAACAAGTGTCTAACAACTAGGACAGACCATCACTGGGGCTATGGGGCAAGGAAGGAGGGCAAGTTTACAACCTAGTACTCTTTAATTTTGTTCTCACTGCACAAGTAGAAAGGGTTATTATTTGTAGTATACTGGGGGAAATGAAAAAGTCTCATTATAGCCAGAGAAGACCAGCCACAGTCTGTGACCCACAGGTTAACCATGGGGATGTACGCAGAACCATGCCATAATCAAACCTATAGAACTAAAAATGAATTAAACTGGGTTTCTAGTTCTGCTTGCTCAACAACTTCATGACTTCCGACTTCAAAACCACAACCAATATGAGGAACACAATGCAGATTATAAATTATCTTCCTTTGGAGTATTCTATTTAAGCCCAACTATCCTATGAAGTTGGCAATCCCATGAGGTTGAAAATCCTATCAAGTCCATCATCCTATGAGGCTGTTAAATCTCTATTAATGGATAAACTTACACTTGGACAGGTTAAATGGCTTGGTCAAAGACACCAACTATTAAGTTGCAGGGTTTGATTTTTAATAAAAATCAACTGACTCCAAGTTTAGAGTTTTTAAGAAATACTTCTACATATAGACAACCTACTCACCCATCTTCCACTATAAAAATAAAGAGCTTGGTAAACAATGTCTATAGGCCATGAAACTCAAAAATCCTCTAATCCCATTCTTTTCATCTTTTTAATACAACAGTAAAGTGTCTATCACATGTATCATTCATGCATCTATTTGATGATCCGTAACGGAACAACTCCTATGTGACAAGTACTAGTGTTACAAAATAGTCTGGTCAAGGAGACAAGCAAGTTAAAAGAACCAGAACATGCTGTGAAAAGTGTTATCAGAGAAGTTAGTACAAGCCTAGGGAGATGGACCAAAGGCTCAGTACCATGGAGAATTACAATGAAGTGAGTTTTGAAAGAAAAGTAGAAATTAGTTAATTCCAGTGCTAAGACCAGAGGATAGAGTGTTCAAGGTAAAGAGAACATTACATTAAAGATAGTCAAAAAATTGACCTGTGATTTTCAAAACCACAAATAGCTTTATATTTGAAGCACTGGGCCTGATGACTAGAGTGATAGGATATCATTTGAGCACACTATCAAAGAGCAATTATAGTAAAAACCTGGCAAGGACTTTTGATTTTCCATCTAATATGTAAGGAGCTTCTAAGTCATCACTCCAGTCCTCACACCAAAAAAAGCTGGAAAAACTGAGAAAGTATGTTTTGAAATATGCCTAGAGCTCCCTATGTTTTTTAACAAGAGAACTGCCCTCAAGAGAATCTATTTTACCTGAGCCTAACTGTGTGGGGTTTTATCAAAGCTGAACATACCTGGAGGAAGGGAAATAGGCAAATATAGCCTTCTCTAGCCTTTGATATGGGGGAGGAGAAATACCCAACTCAGGCTCACTAAAAGACTGAGACCTAATCACAGGCATACAGAATGCTTCCCCTTCTTCCACACCTTTCTAGGGCTCTTGTATAGTAGTTAGGGATTACAACATATACATACAAGTCTTAGACCTTATTTAAGGACTCTAGACCCAAAGAAAACATGGGAGATAAAAACAAGAATATTAAAGGAAATTTAGCCTCTGATACCACAGCTACAGCAAAGAGTAAACCCAGCCTAACTCCTAGCCAGTTAAACATAAAGCTCACAGCCTACCTCAGTTCCTTTAACTTGATACAGCATGTCTGACTTTCAACAAAAAGTAAAAAGATGTGCTGAAAGCCAAAAAAACCAGTCCAAAGAGACAGAACAAGTATCAGAACCAGACTCAGTTACGGCAGAGATGTTGGAATTATAAGGCTGGGAATTTAAAACACCTATGATTAATACGCTAAGGGATATAATGGAAAAAGGGGACAATATGCTAGACCAGATAGGTAATATAAGTGTTTCAAATGCTAAGAATTAAAAAAAAGTTAAGACGATACAAATTACAAATACAAAAGTGAAAGACTAGCCATCACTACCAAGCCCATGTACATTAAAAGGATAATAAAGGAATATTATAAACAACACTATGCTCACAAATTTGGTAACTTAGAAGAAATTGACTTTTTCTGAAAGATGCAATCCACCAAAAGTCACACAAGGAGAAATACACCATCTCAATAGGCCTAAATGGATTAGAAAAATTGAATCACTAATTAATAACTTTTCAAAGATAAAGTACCTTGTCCAGATGGGTTCACTGGTGAATCTACCAAATATGTAAAGAAATGATACCAATTCTCTACAATCTGTTCCAGAAAATAACAGAGGGAACATTTCTTAACTCATTCTATGAGGTCAATATTACCCTAATACCCAAACCAGGCAAAGACATTATAAGAAAGGAAAACTGCAGACCAATATTTCTCACAATCATAGATACTAAAATCCTTAACAAAACATAAGCAAGTCAAACTCAACAATGTATAAAAAGAATTATACACCATGACCAAGTGGAATTGATTCTAAGTACTCAAGTTTTACTCAACATTTGAAAATATTTACATACTTTGAGACTATTTTTCTATGTGAATACACATCTAAAATTGTTATGAATTCCATTTTATCATTATAAAGTGTTCCTCTTATTATCCACAAATGGCTTGAGTGGAAAATACGGTGTGGTTTTAAGTAATGAGACTTTTTTCCCCCATATGTGCAGTTTGAAATACAGTTGACTCATTTGAAATGAATTACTCAATTTTGCCTATTATTATACCAGAAGCCTTGATTGTACATGTTTATTGATATAGTTGAAATCTTCAAGTTCTCTTGTAATTAATGTTTTATCTTTAAATTTCAGAAAGAGACATGTGCATCCTGCAAGGGGGGTTTGCTAATATCGGACCAATTTTCTTGTCAAGAATAATTAGCAAAGCTAATAAAAGACAAATAAAACCTTATTTTTAAAGGCATCAGAGAGTTACCAAGACTAGTAAGGACTTGAGGAAATAGTTAAGTGGTAAGAAGAACCTTTCCACTTCCCCTTCACATGCTGTAATTTTTTGAATTTTTAAACAATGTTAACAAGACTACATATTTGCTTTATTCAATATCTTCAAGAGTTTAAAGCTATTTCAATATTACCCTTTATATTTCTAGAAATAGTTTTCCAAATTTCTACACTTGTGTCCTTAAATGTAAGTATTGATAAGAGTCTCTAGAAGTGTAAAATCTGGCCATAGCAAATCCACTGCAAATGTACATCCAAACAATGGGAATTTTAAATTGATAAGGGGGTATATAATCTTTTCTACATATTGGCCTCACTTAAGACAGAAAATCTAATCAGAGATAAAGTTTCTTAGTGAGACAAATTAGAAATTAGGACAAATAAACTGTCATCATGTCTAAATCTTCTGTGAGTGCAAGCTTGTACGTTTCCTTATGGGTTTCATATGGAACTGCTCTGCACTGAAGAGGCAGACAGGATTAACTTGCTGTCAAACAAGGAATGAAAAGTAATCCTTGTTGACAACGTGTACCTGTTGTGAAGGAAGCGACGACACTTTCTTCTAAACACTCAATTTTCCAAATGTTCCTTACCAAAATCTTGTGTTTTCTAAGAAAAAATGTTTCATACAGGACATTCCTCAGTAAGGAATGTTTTAAACAGTCTGATAAAGATATGCTAATGTGATACCTCAATTTACATATGATTTGCTTATATACTTATGGCATATTGATTTTTTTCTAGTGAAAAAGATGCAGGTGGGGAAATTTAAGATATGCACATCTGTATCTTTTATAAGAGATGCTTTTTTCCTAAGTTTTGGAAGAATACTACTGTAGTCCCCCTTTACCTGAGGGCGATACATTCCAAGACTCACAGTGGATGCCTGAAAGTGAGCTTAGTACCAAACCCTAAGTATACTATGTTTTCTCCTACAGGTACATACCCCTGGTAAAGTTTAGTTTATAAATTAGGCACACTATGAGATTAAAAACAATGATTACCAATAAAATAGAACAATTATAATAATACACCACAATAAAAGTTATGTGAATGTGGTCTCTATTTCTCTCAAAATATCTTATTGCACAAATGTAATGCCTTTTCCATCTTAACTGAGCATTTATGCACTGTGGCTGTACTTCTGCACTTTGAGGTGCCACAGCAAAACTACCACGAATTTCTTTTTCTTTCGCCACAATTTCACAGAATACTTGTTCTTACTGTACATCTTAGCAATCTCAGCACATGATCTTTTTCCTTATTTCATTAAGTCGAGAATTTTCACTTTTTCACTTTATGGCTTCTCTTTGGCATAGCTAAACTGCCAGCATCACTGCTCTTGTGCATTGGGGCCATTAAGTAAAATAAGGGTGACTTGAACACAAGCACTGTGATATCAGGCAGTAGATCTGACAATGAAGATGCTACTAAGTGACTAATGGGCAGGATATGTTGGAGAAAAAGATGATTCATGTCCTGGGTGGGACAACATGAGATTTCATCATGTTACTCAGAATGATGTGCAATTTAAAACTTATGAGTTATTTATTTCTGGAATTTTCCATTTAATATTTTTGGAGCTCGGTTGACCATGGGTTAACTGAAACCATGGAAAATGAAACCTCAGATAAGGGGAGACTACTGTACTCTAAAATAACGTACCTTTCTAAGTATGTTTTATTACACGATGTAACTCAATTTGACATGTCATAGTAACAATGTATCAGGCTGAGGGTATTTTGAAAAGAAACATTCTTGTTTAAAAGACTAGCAATTCAAGATATTTAAAATACACACTCTGCAAGATTTGGGATATTTTTAATCTCAAATTTGTAACAAAAGTCAGTAATTGTGCTATACTAGCTTTTCATAAATAAATGATTTATCCTATTTACTGTTGGGAAGTAGTATTTGTGGAGAAGGTCAACACTGATTTTTAGAATAATTATATGTGTTTCAAGATATTCTCCAGCATACATAAGTGCTTTGACTATACACACAGTTTTTCTCCCATTGAGACCTTCTCTCTACACTGAAGGTTTATCATTTCATTAAGTACACTTTAGATATTTACCTGCATAACGAAACATAGAGAAATGAAGAGTTAGCCATGACTAGGAAACTCCTTGTTGACAAATAAGACCCATCAATTTGCTGCCAAGTTCAATTTTGTAACAGAGTAATGACCAGTTTGTAAAACAATAATCTGGCTGGAATGGACTTGAACAAACATTTAGTTGAACAGTTCTTCATTTCATCACAGAGTGGGAATGGGACCGGGGAAATCTACACTTGTCCAAATTCTCAATATTAGTGTGAGAAAATATCAAATCTGAAATTTGGGTTCCTGTGTGTTTGTATATTGTACCTCACACACAGTCCTTCAAGCATGTCTGTCCTCTCTACTGGGGAACAAAGATGCCATTGAGAGTGAAGAAGAGAAGTGGCCCCAGGCAACCACCAACAGTTTCATTTTCAGCATAAACAATGTTTTTTTTTTGTTTTTGCTGTACGTGGGCCTCTCACTGTTGCGGCCTCTCCCGTCACGGAGCACAGGGTCCGGACGCGCAGGCTCAGCGGCCATGGCTCACGGGCCCAGCCGCTCCGCGGCACGTGGGATCTTCCCAGACTGGGGCACGAACCCCTGTTCCCCGCATCGGCAGGCGGACTCCCAACCACTGCGCCACCAGGGAAGCCCAACAATGTATTTTTGAAAAAGGAACTAAAGTTATGTGAAGAAAGACCTGAACCTGGATTCAAAGTCAAAAGTAAGTTCATAGGCACTTGTTACTCTGTTTTTGGCCACAAACAAGTCACTTTACAACCCTGAATCTGTTCCTTTTTCTGCCTACTTTCCTTCATAAGGATGTAACAGTTAAATAAGACACTGAATTTGAAAACTCCTTGAAACATGTAGAGCGCTGAAAAGTGTGAGACATTAAGGAATTGTATGAAGCATTCCTAAAGTTGGGTGTGACTGATTTGGCAAGTGTGGACCCAAGAAGCAGGCCTAGCAATTTACCTCAATTTCCAATGTGTAAAATATGTATAAATTAAAAATTACATTAATGATATTTCATTTAATATATTGTATATATTTAAAAGAGGGTTTTATTTCTCTCTTAATCTCCTTAAAGCCTCTCACAGGGACCTGCACATAGCAGGCTCACAAAAATATTTTGTTTATATTGTGTAACATATATTAATTACATATTCATATACACATAGAGTTGAACACTGTTTTAGATTTATTTTATACAATCACTCTTGAATAGAAAAATGAAACAAACTATGAAGCATGAGGAAAGAAATGAAAATATAAGAGAGCTCACTTTAGACCCCCAAAGGAAATAACTATAGGCACTATAAATATTAAAGTATATTTGTATTAACCTGTACACACCATAATAGCATCTAAAACCCAAGGTGTCTATATTTCAACAGTTGTGTTTTGCCTTTTACAAATAGGGTATTTGTGAAACCTAAACACATAAAAATATAATAAAGTACTAAAGATATTTAGATTATAACAGAGAACATGGAAAGTAATATTAATAAAGTATAGAAAAGTAACATGAAGCTTCAGGGCTTCCCTGGTGGCGCAGTGGTTGAGAGTCCGCCTGCTGATGCAGGGGACGCGGGTTCCTGCCCCGGTCCGGGAGGATCCCACATGCCGCGGAGCGGCTGGGCCCGTGAGCCATGGCCGCTGAGCCTGCGCGTCCAGAGCCT
>NC_041218.1:69977524-69993213 GCF_002837175.3 Physeter macrocephalus
GGCCGCTGAGCCTGCGCGTCCGGAGCCTGTGCTCCGCAACGGGAGAGGCCACGGCAGCGAGAGGCCCGCGTACCGCAAAAAAAAAAAACAAAAAAACATGAAGCTTCAGTTCAAAATACACTGCTCAAGGGCTTCCCTGGCTTCCCTGGTGGCGCAGTAGTTGACAGTCCGCCTGCTGATGCAGGGGACATGGGTTCGTGCCCCGGTCCGGGAGGATCCCACATGCCGCGGAGCGGCTGGGCCCGTGAGCCATGGCTGCTGAGCTTGTGCGTCTGGAGCCTGTGCTCCGCAATGGAAAAGGCCGCAGCAGTGAGAGGCCCGCGTACCACAAAAAAACAAACAAAAAAATACACTGCTCAAGTAAAAACTAAATTATTTTATTTTAGCGTATTTCTCAGTGAGAAATTGTTCAGTTAATTTGCTTCTGGAGTAAACGAGCATGCTGATTTTCATCAAATATTCAGTAATAAGTTCTATGCTCCCAGATATCAATGATTTGGGTCCTTTTTTGTGAAATATGTCAACTTGTAAATTTGTTACACTCTATGCAATGCATTGTGAGGGAGTTGGTTCTTAATTACAAGGAAAAATATGGAAACATTTATATATTTCTATTTTTACTAACAAAATATTAAGCCATAATATCCCAGAATATATCACATCAAGTTAGTAATACTAAAAATCAAAGAAGCTCAAATTATATTAGGCATTATTTTTACACATAGCAATGTGCCTGTTTTGGGTGAGAGCAGAGAGGGAATACACGTCACAGGTGAACTTACAAGTATTGAATAGTGCACACTAATTTATATGGAAATCTTTGGGGAGCCCTTTGAGGGAAATTATTTTTGATCAAGTCCATAATTGACATTAGGATATATACAGATATATTTGATAGACTTGGAGGAACAAACAGAAACCAAACTGTAGGAAATCAATGAGATGTGTAACAGATTTCTCCATAATGGAAAATGTCTGGCATAGAAAGACCAGTTTAGCATCAGGATTCAGGATAAACGTTTTAGATTGGGATTGGTAGTATTGAGAACGAGAATCGGACCAACCCAGCAATTTAGTGAGTATAAATATGTCTGGGAAAAATTATTCATTTGAATGGAAAGAACCATCCTAATAAATTCTATAACATGAAAAAAATATGTGCATATTTTAGAAGAAGAGATTATAAAATCTCATTTAGTAGCCCACAGATTTCAAGAATATTAGGAGATAAACTCTATAAATATAAATTTAAAGTAACTGTGGCAATTTAAAACTACTTAAGAAATATTTTCCTTTTATGGATTAAAAGGGCAGAATAAAAATTTATCACTTTCAATATAATTTTTTCCTACAGATTAAAATTATGTGTAGAGATTACAAAAGGACTCTGCAATAAACCTGTAATGAATTTATTGAGGTAGGGATGATAGTATATATTTAGTTTTACTTGTGCCTGAGGTTTTACAATATGAAGTATTCTTTTCCTTTTCCCTCTTTTCCCTTTCTATTCTCCTTCCACTCCTCTATTGCACATCCTTTTCCAACATTCAAAACTTCCTTATTCATCTCAAGAATTTCTAGTTAAATCATAACATTACTGCTAGCCTTCAGATATGCATAGCAACTTTGTAGAGAACAACAGTCTCACTAAACATAACTTCTCTTGCTTGGTTGAGGAAGCAAACTAAAGAAAAAGTAAGTAAATATACACGATTACTGAGAAACCAGTTGAACCCAAGTATATTTGTCATTTTCATACAAAATGGTAAACACAATGAACGCGGTTCAAGGACTCACGTATTAACAAATCATTTACTCACTGACCATTGAGACAGATGCCTCAACTAAAAATAACACAAAATAGAGAAAAATACCTCCCACTATACTGATGATTGAAAATTTAGAAACATTTATGTTCTAAAATTATTTCTCTTTAAGATTAAAAGCATTAAGAATTTCAATTTTTACTGTGTATGTATGATGTAATAATATAATGAATGGAGACACATTAGGATAAAATAGAAAATCTGTAAAATCATCTGGCCATATTAATGAATTAGGAGATCTAACATGAAATAGGCAGTTTATACCCCACCATGAAAAGTGTGAGGCTCTTAAACTGCATATTATAAGATCCCATACAAAGTTCCCAAGTATAAGTATATATATAAGAAAAAATCTATACACCAAACAGTAATCTCTGGCACTTGAAATTACAAGATATTAAGGAATAATGTACAAATGTGAAAATAGGAAAAGAAAAAACAAAACAAAATGGAATATAGTATGCCCCTTTAATGTCATTGTGTACCTTTTCTAATAAGGATCTTTTCATTTTCTAGGACCCAAGAGAATGTATCTGATTTTTTACTTTTCTATTTATTATTTAACTGTAGTCTGCAAACTGTGATGTTACATATTAACTTGTGAATTTTCGTCTGGTAGACAAGACTAGCCCAAAGGTTATGGATTTATTGCCATGTAACACGGTAACCAGGATTGTACCTAATGAACAATCTTATCCTTAAAACATTCTTCTCCTACTCTTCCTCCTACTCCTTCTTTACCTTCTTATACACCTATAAATTCTCAGCTTCTCAAATGCTCTTGGAATAAGCTTTACTATTTTCATTTTAGTGATTTCCTCATTAATGGGTGTTAAACCTTTGACATTTTATTGGGGTGTAGGGTGGATCCTTAGAGTTATTTCCAAGTGCCAAAATGCCAACAGTACTTTAAGCTACCCCCCATTCCCCCCTTTCACCTTTGCTACTGCTCTTGTTCTCCCCAATTCTGTTTTCATTTTGTTTCAGGTACTTGATCAAGTTTGGTTCTGATTCTGGTCTGCGTATGGCCAATAACTTATTTCTAACTGGGTAGCAGCAATGATTAGGATTCTAGTTTTACAATCTGAACATATGACAATATTTACTGAGGTGATGGGGATTTTTTTTCTTTTTCAGCCATGTGAGAGATGACAGAAATCTGGTTATTTAGTTTTTTATTTTGTTTGTGTTCTTTTCTATTTGTGAACTTAACTCAATGATGAAAACATTTCTTGCCCACTGAAAGGAGAACAGCCCTTTGAGACAGCAGTGATTTTTTGTAATTGTTTTGTGTTTATTTTTAACTTGTGACTGAGGTTGTAAAAATGAACCTGCAAGCTCTACATATCTGTGTGTTTATAATTAGGAAACACCTGTACCTCTTGATATGAATTTGAAATTCTTCCTTCTTTCATGTTATAGCAATATAACATTATATATTATATAAATCTCTGAATTATAAAATCTCTTAACTTGAAGGGGCTTTGTTTAATTAGCTTATAGAGACTAATGAAGGTCACATAAACCAAGTATTAGGGAACACAAGAATTAGGGAAACTTTGGGAACAAAAACAACTGAACTTCTAAAACTTTACGCTAGTATTTTAGGACTTGATAATTATTAATTAAGAGTTAATAAGTATTCAGTACCATTTTGGTATGTAAGCTTAATATAACATCCAATATTCTTACTTACTGAAGGACCTGGACAAAGGTTAAATCAAATAATTAATAAATAATATTTAGAAACTTCATAAAATATTAAAACTGAATTTTATTTCTGTATAAAATTAAGACTGAATTATATATAAATATTCACACACACACATATATATACACACCTTTTTTGTTACTTTAGTATGTTAGAGAGTGGCCATACTTCGGTGCCAAGTTAATGAACATGTCCATTTAGTCAATTAACAATGAATAAAAGGGGTGTGGTTATCAGTAGGTAGCCCATTATTTTGCTCAGGATCCTTTGCTGTCTGTCAACATGCTTGGCATTAACAGTCAGTTACCAATCACTACCTTCCAGTTTCCTCCTTGCAACAGAACTTACACTGACTGAAAGTTATAATTAATATTAATTTTTGAGATTAGACCAGGAATTATAATGGCATGGAAAAAATGACTTTGTATGTATGCGATAAGTTCTTGATTTTAAGAGAAAAAAGAGAGTAGTTTTCTCCGCAAGTAAATTTGTCAGGTCATTTCAGAATATACAAAATCAAGTAAAGAGAAACACTTGAATGTGTATAGCAAGTTTTAGAAGGTTTCAGAGAAGCTGATTTTATTTACCTTGGAAATAATCTGCCTGCAAATAATAAATCTAAAAAGAAGCAAAGAAATATGTGAAAAATTTGGCATAATGTTAGTATTGATGGCCTTATCAATAATACATTTTAAAAGGAGCTTATGCATTTTAATTGCCACATAATAATGCAAAACTGAATTTGGATATCAATTAATATGACAAGTGAAGTATGTTGTCATTTCTTAACAAGGGATATTAAAACAGTATGTCCAAACGTCTGCATTTTCATGCCTCATCAGAATAACTACATAATTTTCTGTTTTTTTGTTTTGACTCTGTCATGTCCTTGATATTTAAACAATGAAGATGTATTGCTCATATCTGAAGGAGCTGAGGTTCCTTCTCTCATGTTTACTTAAAACATTATATTGCCACATTGGTTAATTGTTCTTAGGAACCGAGGAGTCTATTTTAATTAAATGAGGAAATCTTGCTTGCTAATCTTTTTTGTTTTCCCTTAAATCAGATGCTAAATTTAGTCGGAAAAGATGCCTGTCTTTTATATCTAAAACTAAGTTTAGAGTTCTCAGAGAGTTTCTGGGAACAAAACAGTCTTGTTTTTTCATCTTAACCAAAAGGGAAATAGAAAAAATTAGATTCATTTGATAAGCTCCATGTTTCTTGGCTAGCTTAACACTATTAAAAAGATGTATGGAAAGACATTTCAAACCAAAGGATGATTTTATACAAGTAAATTGTGAATTGTATAAATATTTCAGAGATTTTACAATTTTCAAAATGGATTTGAAAGCCCTAAAGTTTTGTCAGTGCCCTCGCTGTCCTTCATATGTTCTCAGAGGCAACACTGATAAAATTCTTATGAAAGAATTATTCATTGCACGCCAATGAATTATTCATTGCACTCCTCTCCACACTGATATCATTGATTCTGTAATAAATTAAGTACAGTCATTCAGACTCATCTACAGATGTTTTCTGCTTTTATCTCATGCTTGCCTGAAGGTTCTGTATAGAATACAGAGAAATGTTCGTCTGCAGCAAAGAAAGGTATGCTCAGTCTCCTGGAAAGCAATAAACAACGTTTTTTAAAACTACTGATACTTCAAGGAATAGACTCACAGTTATAGGCTCTGGAGCTTAAACCTGCCACCATTTAGAAAACTGTCAGAGTGTACCAGGAGGTTCAATCTGGATATCTAGGCTTTTTTTTTTTTTTTCAAATCTAGAAGCAGAAAACTTTATAGACAGCTGACTTAAGACTAGGTAAAAGAATTAATCCCATTGGGCTGAATGAACCAAGAAGGGGAATTTGTGGTTGTTTGCAATATTACTGATTTAATTTCATTGTTCTATTTTCTGATAGGTATATAAGTAAGCTCATTCTCTTCCTTTTAATTTATGCGTATCCTCAATTTACTAGTCTCTTTTATCCCTCATATTTCAGAAACATATTCTTCTGAGTGTCTGTACTTTTCATGAAAATATATTTGCAGAAGTTAAATAAAAATCGCTGATCCTTTTACTAAGGTCTAATTGGAGATATCAATGGTGAATCCAAGATCATACCTAGAGTGTCATATTGGGAATGCTGCTCATTTAATCAGAATATGTCAAGCCCACATTTAAGGAAGAAGCTCCCACGTGGAGTCGATGCTCACAAGGGCCTCTCAGGTAAACTAGCCCTCTTACCTCTTACACATTTCTAGCCTCACCAGTAAGGAAGGTCCTTCCTGACAGACCAGAGACCTTAACAGATTTTATATACCTCAAAGAAAGTAAAATTCCCCAAAGTTTACAGGAGAGACTTTATTGGTCTTGGTTTCCTAGCCTTGGTATAAAAGAACAAACAATATAATCTTGTAAAAATCCAAACGGAACTTCTTTATGAAAATTTCTAGACAGATTTAATTCTCTAGTAGATGTTCAGTAGTTACTCAAAATGGTGCAAAACTGGGTGCTTACGGAGACTTAAATTGTCAATAAACATCTCTTACTGTAACTATACAAATAAGTCATCCAACCATAATGTGGTCAACCTTTGTGACCAAGAACATTCTTTAGAGACTATTTAGCAAAATGGGGGGACTATTAAGAAAAACTATCCAAAATTTGGAAAAAAGGCAAAAGAAAGTACATGATGTTCTTTCAATGTCATACCAGAGTACTGTTTTCATAGGTTCAGTCAAGGGTTATTAAATTCTCTAGAAGAATGTACCTGTGTTTGATGTTGTGATGTACCATGTAATTTGAGCTAAAACAACTAACAAGTAACATGGTCACTTGGAGATTTCTGTCTGGGAGAAAAGATATGCCCAGTGGGATTTTATTGCCCTGTAAAACATTAACAAGTTTTATATCTAAACTAGAAATCTTCTAATACTCTCTTTTTAAAATTATTATTTTTTTTTTTTTTGCGGTACGCGGGCCTCTCACTGTTGTGGCCTCTCCCGTTGTGGAGCACAGGTTCCGGACGCGCAGGCTCAGCGGCCATGGCTCACGGGCCCAGCCGCTCCGCGGCACGTGGGATCCTCCCGGACGGGGGCACTAACCCGCGTCCCCTGCATCAGCAGGCAGACTCTCAACCACTGCGCCACCAGGGAAGCCCTAATATTCTCTTTTTAAAAATGTATAAAAATAGTTACACTGGTAACTACAGTTTAACTCCTACTGGTTCCTTCATTAATGAGTTAAAAATTCTTTGACATGTTCATTCTATACATGTACAAGAGTCA
Source organism: Physeter macrocephalus (assembly GCF_002837175.3). Lineage (NCBI taxonomy): Eukaryota > Metazoa > Chordata > Mammalia > Artiodactyla > Physeteridae > Physeter > Physeter macrocephalus. The sequence goes on from NC_041218.1 coordinate 69,984,358, forward strand.
AGTTTTCGAAAAATATGCTTTGAGAAGGTGAATTTGACATACTAATTTCTGTATTTTTTAATGTTTACATTGATTTTATATTACTTTGTTATCAGAAAAAAAGTCCCAAAGAACTAAATTATATTGTATCTGATATAGCAAAGCTATTTTTGCGGGGGGGAGGGGATACATTATCTCTTGTAATATTTTAAGATGAGGAAATTCCATTTTTTTTGTTCTTTCATATCTAAAAATAGTCACAGTTATTTGGTATTGAGCACCCAGTCCACCCGCAATATATCTGAAATACAGAATAGAGATTCAAGATACAGAGGTATTAAGCAATCTCTCAGATATGCTCAAGGGCACTACTGTTTTCTTGCATTGATCAGAAGTATTTTTACCCTCCCTGACACTATTGGTCATGTCTTCTTACTAAGTTATGTGGACTGGGTCTGTCAGGTAGTGGCAGTCTGTAAGTGAATAATGGAGAAGAACAGACAGATCAATGCTATATCCAAAACACTCTGAAAATAGAAACTCAGCACCACTTTTCCACCTTTTCCTACCCACACCCTGAACATTCCCTTGAAGGAAAGGGCTACATTTCATTGTCCTACAAAATATCCTATTACAATGGAAGCCCAGTTGCATAAAGGCAATAAAAATTTTCTTAGAAAAAATTTTAGACTTTATTTTTACGTTACTTTGGGTGAAGTAGAAAAGAAAACTCTGAATAAAAATGGATTTATCAGAATTTTACTTCAAGTAAGGGATTTCCTAAATGGAAAAAGAAACCTCATCTTTTGCTACATTGCTGTTGGGTGTGTGAGTATAAGACTGAAGAAAAAAATTTTTAATATGAATTCTCTGTGGCAATGAAATTTGTCACTTAAAATAAAGATAATTCAATTTTTAGACAAAGAAAATGTATCTTAGGTTGCTTTTTGGTTTTGAAGAGTTTCTAATTCTTTCTAGTAATTCTTTTTTTCCTTGCTGACATTTTCAGTTTGCACAAATTGTACCAACCATTAGAGAAATTTTAAGGATTTCCAAAAAAGTTGTGTTAGGCCTAGCAGTCTTTTATGGAAGGATCTTCATACAGCATTTAAAAGTTTGAAGAAAAACACAATATAATTGTCTATCCTACCTTCAAAGGATACACTTAGAAAAGAAAAGTAGGCTATGTTGAATAGTGAGATCATAATATGTTGATGCTGTTTTTGAAATTGTAAATTGTTCTGATGTTTCAAAGATATTGGTTAGCCTGTTTCTAAAGGGCTAAAAGTTTCTGAAATAAATTCTCAGATGAAGAAATTCTTGTTTGGAACTTTAGAGAAGGAAGCTATTAAACTACAAGAAGATTAATTTAAATGTGCTGATTCATTAGCTAAATGAATAAAAACCAGCTGTATTCATTCTAACAAAATGACTAGAATGAAATGTCCAAAAAATATGTGAGATGTGAAAACATGAAGATTAGTATAGTCATTTGGACACTGTATACATTTGCTCTCAGCAGGACACTATCACAGGTATTTTTATATCACAGAGATATTCCACCCCCAAAAAGATCAAGTACAAAATGAAGTGACTGGAGGCCCAGTTGCATTCTCCTATAAAATAGAGGGACAACAAGTGCCCTAACACACTCCAGAGGGAGCCCCCCAATCAAAACTCCCACACTTTTCTTCCATTACATTCCTCTGTTGGTTAAATAATACACTGTAGATATTTCTGTTACTTTACTTCCCTCCTTCCTCTTGATGACTGCTGGCTCCACTGAGCCCTTTAATTTGAATGAATTTGACAATAAATAAGCTATATATTTTCTGCAATCCATTTCCTTTCAGCTGGTTTTTATGTTTTCTGAAATAAAACTCTAAGAAAGAAAATGTCTCATGTGACTTATTTAGCTGATTTTTATGCATGAATATGTGTATGTGTGTATATGAAGAGAATTTTACTTGGAAAGAGTATTTCTTCAATTTAGAGAAGTAGCTGTATGTTAGACAATTCTAAAAACATCTTATGCCTCCATTCTTTTATGACTTTATCTTATGCATCTAGGCAAACTCAAAAGCATAGGGGAAAAATATGTTTCTAATGCTTCAGAGAACATTTTGGCCTTAGATTTAAAATTTCCAATTCAAGCAATAGAGAAAGAAAGAAAAAAATGGCCCCTAAGGAATGGATTGAAACTGAAAAATAATTCAAAGGAACATTTGTTTTGGTTCTTAAATCACTTAGTCACACAAAAAAAGAAGTCAATGTAGAAGAAAAGAATTTGTACAATTATTTTAATGCAATCTGCAGGAAATATTAGGCTACTTTCAAAGACTAGACATTTTAAATTTGCAAAATCTAAATGATCCTGGTATTACTAATTCCCTATTGTGTTTTATTCTCAGTCCTACTTACACTTCTAGTTAATGATTTCTTTTAATAATGATTATTCTTAAGGCATACTTTGAAAAAAACTTAGTGCCTTAAAGTATTTAATAGCAAATAGCTCCATATGGCCTTTCCCACACTTTTCCAATTTGTTTTGTCAAGCGGAAAATAGTTATGCATGTATGGATATAAGAAGTTAAAAGTCTTAAGACCAATGCCTTGGCTTAGAGGAAATTTAACATCTTTATATTTCAATCCTACATACTTGTTGCAAATCACAGTAATAAATGCTGTCAAACTCATACCTGTAATTAAATATTTTACAGGCCTGAAATATTATTTGCACTTATCCTCAAGTAAATCTCTATTTTATTATTTTTTATTATTTTTAAACATCTTTATTGGAGTATAATTGCTTTACAATGGTGTGTTAGCTTCTGCTTTATAACAAAGTGAATCAGCTATACATATACATATATCTCCAGAACTCCTCCCTCTAGCTTCTTTATCCATTCATCTGTTGATGGACACTTAGGTTGCTTCCATGTCCTGGCTATTGTAAATAGAGCTGCAATGAACATTTTGGTACATGACTCTTTTAGAATTATGGTTTTCTCAGGGTATATGCCCAGTAGTGGGATTGCTGGGTCATATGGTAGTTCTAGTAAATCGCTATTTTAAATTATATGTATGTGTGTGTCACTGCATGATACAGACACATATGTATATGCATTCAACCATAAAATGACAGAATTCTCAATTCATCTACTAAAAAAAAAGGTGAGAGGAGACAATTATAATAATCTGCTTGGGGAAACGGAATCTAACATATGAAATAATTTGCCTGAAGTGTTGACATTTAGGAATTAGTTGGTACCATTACTGATAACAATATCAACAATATGCTGGTTTACTAAAAATTAATATATCTGAATTTTACATATTTGGTAAAAAAACTACTTAGTATACTAATGGCCTCTCTTGGGCAAAATAGTCTGATAATTCAGATAACGGAGAGGCAATGGGGAAAAAGCTTTTCTTTTAGATACTGGTGAAAAGAATATGTTCATTCTTGAATATATCAAGGGATAAAATCATCTCTTTAAGAAAATAAATAGGGAAGGATGGAATACATGTAAATATAAATTTTAAGAGCTCCTCTTTTAATCAAACTTTTATTACCATCTTAATACTTGGCAAAAGATACCACAACCCACAGAGCGGAAAAAACATTTGCAGTATATATATCTAACAAAAAAATGACATCCAAAACGAATTTACTATAGGAGAAAGAAAGAAAATCCAACAGAAGAATGTACAAAAGACTCAAGCAGATATTCGCAAAAGGTACTAGATATTTAAAAAGCCAATAAATATGTGAAAAGGTATTCCTTATTGTTACTTATAAATCTCTAGATTGACTAAAATGTAACATCCTTACAGAAAAATACTACACAGTAACAGAAATGAATGATTTGCAACTATTAATACATGCAACAGCATGGATAAATTTCACAAGTAAAATGTTGAGACAAAGAAGTCAGAAACATAAGTGTACATAATGTATGATTCTATTAATAACAAAAAAGGCAGAACTAATCTAAGCTCTTAGAAGTCAGGACAGCAGTTATCTTTATTGCTGGGGGTATTAAGTGTAATGCGGTACCCAAGAAAGATTTCTGGTAGCCTAATAATGCCCTGTCTCTTGACCTGGGTGCTAGTTCCAGTACCGTGTTCAATTTGGTGAATACTCATTGAGTTTGACCCTTGAGATATGTTCTTTGCTTGATGAAAGTTTAAAAAATGAAAGCTTGTCTTCTGAACATTTCTATGAGAATGAAGAAAGACAAAATATTGTGGAGAGAATTATATTTATGAAAAAAATAATATATAAAACTATTTGTTTGTAACTCTTACTATTTCAAAGATAGCTCTATGATAAACTTCTTTGAACCACAGGTTTCTTTCCAAATAATTATCATTCATAATTAAAATAAAAATCAGAGTTTTACTGTACCTGTATTTGGTTTTAGTTATAAAATATATCAATATATAATATAGCAATTAGCAGTGTACCTACATTTAAAAAAAAAAATTGAAAGATTCATTGTGGTTGGCCCCATTATATCCCCTTCAGTTCACTTATACGGCCTCTGGTTAAAACCATATGAATCATGGTGGATGACGATGTAAAGAATTACAGTGTTATCAAAATGGTAATCTTAATTAAAATTGCCGTGCCCCATATGGAATGACTCAGATTAGCACAGTCTTTGGCACTTAGCAGGCAGCAACTGATTTGGCAAAAATTTCCTTCTTGAACTCCAAGATGGGGAGGCCAAAAGCAGTTTGCTTTTATATGTTAAGGCCAGCAGTACAACTTCAATGTAGAACTCAGATTAATTCTCTTCTTCTAGCATAATATATCCACACAGACTTTGATTTTCTTTGATATGTCAAACAAAATCACACATGATGTTCTCATATGTGGCCTACAGAATATCACACACAATCTACTATCAATAACACCATATTGATCCTGATGAGCAGAATGCTACAAGTATCCTAGATAACCTAGTAATTCATTGTCAGAATATAAAAGATATTTCTTGGAGCTGGCTTGCAACAGCTTGTGAGATCCAAATGTGCACAGCTCTTCACAAGTACACATTTTGGGATGCCCCTTTGATAATTTGAAATCAGCCATGGTGGGAGAATTTCCATGAAAGAATTTACATATCTAAAAACCGCTACTTTTTTTTTTTCCCTAGAGAGCTGATTGTTAAACATTTACCAGTATACTACTGGAGAAATTCTACAGATATTAAGGGGTTTACTGCACTGGTGTAATTTCGGGGGTCTGGATGACAATGTTCTATGATGTTTTGGGATATCTAAGATAAAAAGCAAGTCCTTTACATTGTACTTTCTGCTACAAAAAACTAAAACAACAGTTTTAGGCCTTTTGAGATTTCCAAAGTAGCATATAATACACTTGAGAATAATATCCTAGCTCATTTATCACAAGTTGTGAATGGTTGCTAGCTGAGAGTAGATCCCAAACGAAAAGAGGGATCTGAAGCAAGTTCTAAACTGCCATCCATAAGCTATATGTTACTGAGTTACTAAGTCATGTGATCACGGGTTATTTCAGAAAATCATCATGCAATGGAAATCAATTAATCAGGACAGAACTCAAGAAGCTCTAAAAAGCACAAGAAAATTACATACGTTAAATCATTTACTCCACATCAAACCTTATGCCATAGATACTATGACTTAGAAAGTTTCAAAATAAAAGGAGAGAAAAAGCTACGTGAGAAAATCATGGAAAATAAAGATGGTGAATTATAATTTTCAGGCAAAGTAGCATTCACAGCAAAAAGCAATAAATGTGAAAAGAAGTCCCACTCATTTAACATAAGCAAGTGTGTACATTACAGAGGCATAAGGATTAAAAACGTGCCAACAGTGGAGCAATAACATTATACATCTAGTAAAAATGAGTCCAAATTCAGTCTATGTACCTCTAACCAGTAATAATCAAGTATCAACAAACCAAAATGAAAAATCACATTCTACACAAATAACACCCTCACTATAGTTTGACGACAGAGAATGCAGAGGCTTTAAAATAACTTGAGTAAAGAAAAATAATAATTCACCACATAGCAGCATATGATCTCTCACACTATCATGTCACTTCCTCCCTGTCAAGAGGCTTATGGGAACGAAAGCAAAGGATGAAAAACCACAGCAGAGAAGAAGGAGCCTAAGCTATTGGTGTTATACTTGCTTTAAAAGGAATTTAAAATTTTTCCTCATTGCTATTGCTTTGGAATGATTTATAGAGCAGTGAGACAATCTGGTTTTTGAAGGTTTGGTAGAATTCCTTTGTGAAACCATTTGGGCCTGGCACTTCTGTGATAGTTCCTTAATAATCTTCTTGATTAGGAAATTGCCCTACTGAAGCTACTGGGGTTAATTCTGTTAATCTGTATTTCCCTAAGAAATTATCCATTTCATTGAGGTTTTCAAATTTATTTGCACAGAGGTCTGCAAAGTAGTCTCTTTAAATTTAAAAGATTACATACAAAATTTGCAGGACATTTCTGAAGATAAACGTAGAAAACTAAAAGCCGATGAAATAATCCAGCCTATGACTCTCTATATTTAATGTAAAGTCAAGTCATGATGAGACATATAAGGTCTTTAAATGCTTTACTTCTGATCTCTTAGAGAATATACTCCACCAAAATTAGGAAGTAAGCACCAAAAAGGAAGACATGAGATCCAACAGAGAAGTCAGAGGAAGAAAATTCTCAGGATGATGAAAAAACAGTAATGTTTCAAAGCCATATGTGCAGTAGGCTTTGTGAAAAACCAGGTCAGATGGGAGCAGGGGGACAGAGAGGTCCCAGAGGGACACAGTAAGGGAAAAGCAATAAAACTTATAGATGTATATGAAGTATTGGGCCATACTGAAAATAATTTTACAGTTCTTTGTAAGCATCTGGGTGCTGACTTAGTGATAAGTATATAGAATAATGCAACTGAAGTGAATGAAGTAATTCCAAGATAAAGAAAAACTCATAAAAGAAATGAAGTGTTAAATTGACAATTGTGATGCTTACATTTAGATGTAACAAATCTTGTCAGATAGCTCTTACTTTTCACACTCTGTAGGGACTCTGAGGATAATGTGTTTTGTCATGTACTGCAAATTTGTTGATGGTATCCTTCATTGAACAGAAATCATTAATTCTGTTGTAATAAAATGTATCAATTAAGAAAAATGAAGTGTTAGTATCTTTAGTATATCAATTAAGTGTGAGAGTTCTGACAATGGCTCAACTGCAATATTTGCAAAACCATAAAAATGTAAACACTGAAATCTGACTTAACCAGGAAGTTGGATATTAGTATTTTAGGAATATGGCTATAGAAATAGAGTCCCAAAGGCAAGATGAACTCTACAAGCTAAATCCTCTTCTATAATGTAAGTCAATAAGTAATGTCTAACAGTGAAAAATAAAGACAGAGCTCTATAAACTACATTGGTTAGAAACGTGGAGACAGTTTTTAAAAGAGGAAGATGGAGGCATAAAGGAAGTAGTAACTGGGAAAAGAAAAAAAAGGAGCATTTTTATTACCAGCTGTGTATTACTATTAGAGATTTAAAAACAAAAGAGGATTTGTCAATTATGATTTAATAAAGCTGGAGAAAACGTAATGTAAAATAAAATAAAACCAAAACCTATTATTGCTTAAGAATGCAAGTTCTATATTTAAAAGGTCCGTGTATAACCTGAACTTGGCCACTTACTAACTGCAACTCTGGGTAACTAAATAAATCTGTGTCAATTTTTTTCCTTCTTAATATAGGTATAGTAATAACAGTAACTATAATAGAAGATAAATGAACTAATACAAGTAAGACATTTATTTTGAAAACATATTTTACTTTGCTAAAATAGCAATTACAGTTTTTAAGTAATAAATATAAATGAGAAAGCAATATCTTTACAATAGATTTACAAACGAATAATCTGTATTAGTAATGTCTAAGACCTATACAAAGTGTTACCAAACTGGAAGAGAAAAATTTTGAAAAATCCTGAATATGAAATCAGTCTATTTAAAATTATTATTAATTCGAATAATGAAAGCTATGCTTTGATGGGCTAGAGAAGATGGCGGAAGAGTAAGACACGGAGATCACCTTCCTCCCCACAGATACATCAGAAATACATCTACACGTGGAACTGCCCCTATAGAACAGCCACTGAACGCTGGCAGAAGACCTCAGACCTCCCAAAAGGCAAGAAACTCCCCACGTACCTGGGTAGGGCAAAAGAAAAAAGAATAAACAGAGACAAAAGAATAGGGGTGGGACCTGCACCAGTGGGAGGGAGCTGTGAAGGAGGAAAGGTTCCCACACACTAGAAGCCCCTTCGCGGGCGGAGACTACGGGTGGCAGAGGGGAAGCTTCAGAGCCACGGAGAGGGGAAGCTTCAGAGCCACGGAGGAGAGTGCAGTAACAGGGTGTGGAGGGCAAAGCAGAGAGATTTCCCGCACAGAGGATCGGTGCCGACAAGCACTCACCAGCCCCAGAGGCTTGTCTGCTCACCCGCCGGGACGGGCGGGGGCTGGGAGCTGAGGCTCGGCCTTTGGTCGGAATCCGGGAGAGGACTGGGGTTGGCTGCGTGAACACAGCCTGAAGGGGCTAGTGCACCACGGCTAGCCGGGAGGGAGTCCGGGAAAAAGTCTGGAGCTGCAGAAGAGGCAAGAGACCTTTTCTTCCCTCTTTGTTTCCTGGGGTGCAAGGAGGGGGGATTAAGCATGCCACTTAAAGGAGCTCCAGAGATGGGAGCGGAGCTGCCGAAGAGACAAGAGCCTTTTTCTTGCCACTTTGTTCCCAGGTGCGTGAGGAGAGGGGATTAAGCGCGCCATGTAAATGAGCTCCAGGGGCAGGCACGCGCT
>NC_041218.1:69993295-69994453 GCF_002837175.3 Physeter macrocephalus
AAAAGTCTGGAGCTGCAGAAGAGGCAAGAGACCTTTTCTTCCCTCTTTGTTTCCTGGGGTGCAAGGAGGGGGGATTAAGCATGCCACTTAAAGGAGCTCCAGAGATGGGAGCGGAGCTGCCGAAGAGACAAGAGCCTTTTTCTTGCCACTTTGTTCCCAGGTGCGTGAGGAGAGGGGATTAAGCGCGCCATGTAAATGAGCTCCAGGGACAGGCACGAGCTGCGGCTATCAGTGCGGACACCAGAGACGGGCATGAGACGCTAAGGCTGCTGCTGCCGCCACCAGGAAGCCTGTGTGCGAGCACAGGTCACTCTCCACACCCCCCCTCCCGGGAGCCTGTGCAGCCCGCCACTGCCAGGGTCCCCGGATCCAGGGACGACTTCCCCGGGAGAACGCACGGCGTGCCTCAGGCTGGTGTAACATCACGCTGGCCTCTGCCGCAGCAGACTCGCCCCGCATCCGTACCCCTCCCTCCCCCCGGCCTGAGTGAGCCAGAGCCCCCGAATCAGCTGCTCCTTTAACCCCGTCCTGTCTGAGAGAAGAGCAGACGCCCTCGGGCGACATACGCGCAGAGGCGGGGCCAAGTCCAAAGCTGAACCCCAGGAGCTGTGCGAACCAAGAGGAGAGGGGGAGGTCACTCCCAGCAGCCTCAGAAGCAGCGGATTAAATCCCCACAATCACTTGAAGTGCCCTGCATCTGTGGAATACCTGAATAGACAGCGAAATCATCCCAAATTGAGGAGATGGACTTTGGGAGCAAGATATATTATTCTTTTCCCCTTTTTCTCTTTTTGTGAGTGTGCATGTGTGTGCTGCTGTGTGAGATTTTGTCTGTATAGCTTTGCTTTCACCATCTGTCCTAGGGTTCTGACCGTCCCTTTTTTTTTTATTTTTAAAAATTTATCTTAATAATTATTTTTAATTTTAATAACTTTATTTTATCCTACTTTATTTTATCTTCTTTCTTTCTTTCCTTTCTTTATTCCTTTCTTCCTTTTCTTCCTTCCTTCCTTTCTTCCTTTCCTTTATACTTTTTCTCCCTTTTATTCTGAGCTGTGTGGATTAAAGTCTCTTGGTGCTCCAGCCAGGCGTCAGGGCTGAGTCTCGGAGGTGGGAGAACCAACTTCAGGACACTGGTCCACAAGAGACCTCCCAGCT
>NC_041218.1:69995627-70021993 GCF_002837175.3 Physeter macrocephalus
AAATGGTAATAGGAACATACATATTGATAATTACCTTAAATGTAAATGGATTAAATGCTCCCACCAAAAGACACAGACTGGCTGAATGGATACAAAAACGAGACCCATATATATGCTGTCTACAAGAGACCCACTTCAGACCTAGGGACACATACAGACTGAAAGTGAGGGGATGGAAAAAGATATTCCATGCAAATGGAAATCAGAAGAAAGCTGGAGTAGCAATTCTCATATCAGACAAAATAGACTTTAAAGTAAAAACTATTACAAGAGACAAAGAAGGACACTATATAATGATCAAGGGTTCGATCCATGAAGAAGATATAACAATTGTAAATATTTATGCACCCAACATAGGAGCACCTCAATACATAAGGCAAATACTAACAGCCATAAAAGGGGAAATCGACAGTAACACAATCATAGTAGGGGACTTTAACACCCCACTTTCACCAATGGACAGATCATCCAAAATGAAAATAAATAAGGAAACACAAGCTTTAAATGATACATTACACAAGATGGACTTAATTGATATTTATAGGACATTCCATCCAAAAACAACAGAATACACATTTTTCTCAAGTGCTCATGGAACATTCTCCAGGATAGATCATATATTGGGTCACAAATCTAGCCTTGGCAAATTTAAGAAAATTGAAATCATATCAAGTATCTTTTCTGACCACAACGCTATGAGACTAGATATCAATTACAGGAAAAGATCTGTAAAAAATACAAACACATGGAGGCTAAACAATACACTACTTAATAACGAAGTGATCACTGAAGAAATCAAAGAGGAAATCAAAAAATACTTAGAAACAAATGACAATGGAGACACGACGACCCAAAACCTATGGGATGCAGCAAAAGCAGTTCTAAGAGGGAAGTTTATAGCAATACAATCCTACCTTAAGAAACAGGAAACATCTCGTATAAACAACCTAACTTTGCACCTAAAGCAATTAGAGAAAGAAGAACAAAAGAACCCCAAATTTAGCAGAAGGAAAGAAATCATAAAGATCAGATCAGAAATAAATGAAAAAGAAATGAAGGAAACAATAGCAAAGATCAATAAAACTAAAAGCTGGTTCTTTGAGAAGATAAATAAAATTGATAAACCATTAGCCAGACTCATCAAGAATAAAAGGGAGAAGACTCAAATCAATAGAATTAGAAATGAAAAAGGAGATGTAACAACTGACACTGCAGAAATACAAAAGATTATTAGAGATTACTACAAGCAACTGTATGCCAATAAAATGGACAACCTGGAAGAAATGGACAAATTCTTAGAAATGCACAAGCTGCCGAGACTGAACCAGGAAGAAATAGAAAATATGAACAGACCAATCACAAGCACTGAAATTGAAACTGTGATTAAAAATCTTCCAACACACAAAAGCCCAGGACCAGATGGCTTCACAGGCGAATTCTATCAAACATTTAGAGAAGAGTTAACATCTATCCTTCTCAAACTCTTCCAAAAGATAGCAGAGGGAGGAACACTCCCAAACTCATTCTATGAGGCCACCATCACCCTGATACCAAAACCAGACAAAGACGTCACAAAGAAAGAAAACTACAGGCCAATATCACTGATGAACATAGATGCAAAAATCCTCAACAAAATACTAGCAAACAGAATCCAACAGCACATTAAAAGGATCATACACCATGATCAAGTGAGATATATCCCAGGAATGCAAGGATTCTTCAATATACGCAAATCAATCAACGTGATACACCATATCAACAAACTGAAGGAGAAAAACCATATGATCATCTCAATAGATGCAGAGAAAGCTTTTGACAAAATTCAACACCCATTTATGATAAAAACCCTCCAGAAAGTAGCCATAGAGGGAACTTACCTCAACATAATAAAGGCCACATAGGACAAACCCACAGCCAACATCATTCTCAATAGTGAAAACCTGAAACCATTTCCACTAAGATCAGAAACAAGACAAGGTTGCCCACTGTCACCACTATTATTCAACATAGTTTTGGAAGTTTTAGCCACAGCAATGAGAGACGAACAAGAAATAAAAGGAATCCAAATCGCAAAAGAAGAAGTAAAACTGTCACTGTTTACAGATGACGTGATACTATATGTAGAGAATCCTAAAGATGCTACCAGAAAACTTCTAGAGCTAATCAATGAATTGGGTAAAGTAGCAGGATACAAAATTAATGCACAGAAATCTCCTGAATTCCTATACAGTAATGATGAAAAATCTGAAACAGAAATTAACAAAACACTCACATTTACCACTGCAACAAAAAGAATAAAATACCTAGGAATAAACCTACCTAAGGAGACAAAGACCTGTATGCAGAAAACTATTAGACACTGATGAAAGAAATTAAAGATGATACAAAAAGATGGAGAGATATGCTATGTTCTTGGATTGCAAGAATCAACATTGTGAAAATGACTATACTACTCAAAGCAATCTACAGATTCAATGCAATCCCTATCAAACTACCAAAGGCATTTTTCACAGAACTAGAACAAAGAATTTCACAATTTGTATGGAAACACAAAAGACCCTGAATAGACAAAACAATCCTGAGAAAGAAAAACAGAGCTGGAGGGATCAGGCTCCCGGAATTCAGACTATACTACAAAGCTACAGTAATCAAGACAGTATGGTACTGGCACAAAAACAAATATAGATCAATGGAACAAGATAGTAAGCCCAGAGATAAACCCATGCACCTATGGTCACCTAATCTACGACAAAGGAGGCAAGAACAAACAATGGAGAAAAGACAGCCTCTTCAATAAGTGCTGCTGGGAAAACTGGACAGCTACATGTAAAAGAATGAAATTAGAACACTCCCTAACACCATACACAAAATGGATTAAAGACCTAAATGTAAGGCCAGACACTATAAAACTCTTAGAGGAAAGCATAGGCAGAACACTCTATGAAATAAATCACAGCAAGATCCTTTTGGACCCACCTCCTGGAGAAATGGAGATAAAAACAAAAATAAACAAATGGGACCTCATGAAACTTAAAAGCTTTTGCACAGCAAAGGAAACCATAAAAAAGATGAAAAGACAACCCCCAGAATGGGAGACAATATTGGCAAATGAATCAACTGACAAAGGATTAATCTCCAAAATATACAAGCAACTCATGCAGCTCAATATCAAGAAAAAAACAAACAAACCAATGGAAAAATTGGCAGAAGATCTAAATAGACCTTTCTCCAAAGAAGATCTACAGATTGTCAAGAAACACATGAGAGGATGCTCAACATCACTGATCATTAAAGAAACACAGATCAAAACTACAATGAGGCATCACCTCACACGACCCAGAATGGCCATCATCAAAATATCTACAAACAATAAATGCTGGGGAGGGTGTGGAGAAAAGGGAACCCTCTTGCACTGTTGGAGGGAATGTAAATTGATACAGTCACTATGGAGAACAGTATGGAGGTACCTTAAAAAACAGAAATAAAACTACCATACACCACAGCAATCCTACTACTGGGCATATACCCTGAGAAAACCATAATTCAAAAAGAGTCATGTACCACAATGTTCATTTCAGCTCTATTTACAATAGCCAGGACATGGAAGCAATCTAAGTGTCCATCAACAGAGGACTAGATAAAGAAGATGTGGCACATATATACAATGGAGTATTACTCAGCCATAAAAAGAAATGAAAGTGAGTTATTTGTAGCGAGGTGGATGGACATAGAGTCTGTCATACAGAGTGAAGTATGTCAGAAAGAGAAAAACAAATACCATATGCTAACACACATATATGGATTCTAAAAAAAAAAAAAAAAAAAAAAAAAAGGTTCCAGTGAACCTAGGGGCAGGACAGGAATAAAGAAGCAGACGTAGAGAATGGACTTGAGGACACGGGGAGGAGGAAGGGTAAGCTGGGACGAAGTGAGAGAGTGGCATGGACATATATACACTATGAAATGTAAAACAGATAGCTAGTGGGAAGCAGCTGCATAGCACAGGGAGATCAGCTCGGTGCTTTGTGACCACCTAGAGGGGTGGGATAAGCAGTGTGGGAGGGAGACACAAGAGGGAGGGGATATAGGGATATTCATATGCATATAACTGATTCACTTTGTTATACAGCAGAAACTAACACAACACTGTGAAGGAAATATACCTCAATAAAGATGTTAAAAAAAAGAGACTATGAAGATCAGCATTTTGGGTAATTTTAGAAATGTTTCTAAGAACCTAGTTTTTTCAATTCAGCCTCTTAAATAGACTTCATACTTTCTTTGTTATAGCATTATATTGACCACTGTATATTAACAGCCCTTTTGAAACAATAAGATATCCTTCCCATTGTACCATTAATATTTAGTAAAAATTACTGGTTATAAAAAACACTACTAACCTTTTGATGAAATGGAGGAGAAGTGTTTTAAAAATTTGTATGCATATCTAAAAGCTTGGTCCAGAGATAAATATTTAAAAGTGTGTGAAATTGTCCTGAACTCTAAGGAAAGCAAAATAGTTCATAGACCTCCCCCTTCTCCCTCCAAATAGAATAATAATTATGAATAAAGACTGACCTCATAGCAACCATAAACCTTCATTGTAAATTGAGGAATTTAACCACCCAATGTGTGACATCAATGGGATTTACAGTCTCAAAGTAATTTGCCTGAACACACCCAACAATACCACACTTACACTTATAAAAATGTCCTGGCATCGTGGATATAAGGTCTGGAAGAACACGCGATCTTCTTTGCTGGTTCAATCCTGCCCTCATCACTACTGTGTGCACACCCAGTTAGTTATGGTCCCCTCCCTGGCTTAACTGCAAAAGCACCCCACCATTCTTAGGAGCCAGATACATTTTAGGATTTTCTGGAGAAAACAATGACATAAAATTCCACATTTTTTCTGAATAGCCAGTATTTTAAAACAGACACAGTACATACCTACTTATATGGTATTTTAAAAGCATTTCCAAAGGTTTCTTTTTCAAAACACTTCAGGGAGCAAATAGAGGAGCATAGTAGGGATATTTTAGTAGTTCCCTAACAGAGAAAAGAGAGTAACTGGACATAAAACAAGCTTTGTTGAGAAAACTTTGCAGAAATGTGTATACAGTTGATTGCTAGGGTGGACTAGATATGGTGGGATGACCTTGATTGGTAGGACACAAAATGGGAGAGCAGAGGCATCACAGGGAAATAGAGATAGCATATCAGAATGGTTACAAGCCCAGTCTGGAGCCCTGCTGCATGGATTTGAATTCCAGCTCTGTCACTTACTAGCAGTGTACTGAACAGTTGATTTACCCATCGTGTGCCTGAGTTTACTCATCTGTGTAATAGAGACAATGCTAGTACCATCTTCTGAGGATTGCAGTGAAGAATAAATTGACTCCTGGTTGTGTTTAGAATAAGAGAAGCTTGCAGAAAGAACATCCACATGGGAAGCCAAAGGTGTAATTTTCTTGCTCCTCAATTTGGCCCAGGTCTGTCTCCGATCATTTCTTTTTCCCCAGATTTGCTGCACTGTGGCCTTTTTAGAGATTATTTCACATCTGCGTGAAATACTTCATGCGAAAATTCGGGCAGAGGGCTGACCTCCCTCAAAGGAGGATTAACTGGTAAATGATTGCCAAGCACTTGGAACACTTGAAGTGTTCCAAAAATGTTGCTTGTTAATTTTCCTCGTCCTGAGAAGGGCCAGCTGATGTCAATTCTAGGCTGAAGTATCTCATGTCACATAAATACCCAATCCAAAGTTGTTGTGAAATTTCCAATTTGCAAGTGGCCAGAGGGCACACGAAGAAGACATTCACTGAAGAGCAGCACATTTTGCACCTGGCATAAGATTAGCAGCTGCTTAAGGAAAATGTTATTTCCGGCATTTGGTTTTCAGTTTGATTTATTTTTTCACATTTTTCACATCTGACTGGTTAAGTGAGCCTCACATAGCAATCTTCCTGTCATATAAGAAGATCATATGGTGAAACACAATATTATTTGAGAAAAATCTGCCAGATTGAGACTATGGAAATAAATTAGATTTTTTTTCTGTTTAGTACGTCCTGCAGATGACAGCACATTCACAATTTTTATTGTATTATAATCCTTTAGAAAACATACTTAATGGTCCCAAAGACATCTTCAGCAAAAGTACAGGGTGAAATCTACAAGGAGGCAGTTTTCATGGAATTGTGAATTGCACAGGAGTACCATCGAGAGATAAATATTCATAAGTCATTAACAAATTCCAGATCAGTTCATGATTATTCATCATGAGAGCACATGTACTTGATTTTATATGAATTATTCATTGGCTTTGTTTATGAACATCTTTAACTGATTAATGGCAAATCTTGATGAATATTCCTGAATTCTTCAAACCGAAGCATAGATCATAATGAATGAAGTCATGCATTGCTTTCCAGGAGTGTGAGATGAATAGCTGGTACAGGAAGAAAAACAAGAAATTGCAATGGTTTTGCAAATATGTCTGGTTTGGAAATCTGGGGGCTCACCTTTTGATTAGTAACACATTGACAATCAACATCCCACCCTTTAAGCTATGAGTCTTGGCTTCAGCCTTCAAAAAGGTGACGGAAGATGGTGCCAGGAAACATGCCTCAAGAACTTTAGGGTTTCTCTGGTCCATCTTTCTGAAACCAGGCCTTGTAGATCATGCATTTAAATAGCTTCTTCAAATATGGCATTTAATTCTAATTTACCCAATAATATTATTTTTTATTTGTATTATACTGTGGTAATTACTGTAAAAATTAACATGAGATTTGTCCTCCTAATAGATTTTTAAGTGTATAATACAATATTGTTAACTCTAGGCATGAGAGCGTACAGCAGATCTCGAGAATGTATTCAGCTTGCATTACTGAAATTCCATACCTATTGGTTAGAAGCTTCCCATTTTCTCTTCCCTCCTGTCCCTGGCAACCACCATTCTGCTCCCTACTTCTGTGAGTTTGACTACTTTAAATATCTCATAAAAGTGGAATCATGCTGTATTTATCCTCCTGTGGATGGCTTATTTCACTTAGCATGTCATTAAAGTTCATTCACGCTTTCACATATTGCACAGTTTCCTTCTTTTTTAAGGCTGAATAATATTCCATTGTGTGTTTATACCACATTTTCTTAATCCAGTCATCCACTGATGGATATTTAGATTGGTTTCCATATCTGGCTATTGTGAAGAGTGCTACAATATGGGAGTGCTACTAGCTCTTTGAGACCCTAATTTCAATTATTTTAGATAAATACCCATAAGTGAGATTGCTGGATCATGAGGTAGTTTTATTTTTAATCTTTTGAGGGACCTCCATACTGTTTTCCATAGTGGCTTCATCATTTTTCATTCCAAAAAATGCTAAAGATGCAAACTGGTACAAGGGTTCCAATTTCTTCACATCCTCAGCACTTACTGTCTTTTTCCTTTAATATCCATCCTAACAGGTAGGAAGTGATACCTCACTGTAGTTGTGATTTGTATGTCCCTAATGATTAATGATGTTGACCATCTTTTCATAAACCTGTTGGCCAGTTGTATTTCTTCTTTGGAAACATGTCTATTCAAATCCTTAGTTCATTTTTTAATGCTACTGTTAGTTGTGTCAATCTATTGATTGTTTCTTTTTCTGTGGAGAAGATTTTTAGTTTGATTGGAATACTTAACATTGTTAAAGTGTCCATACTACCAAAAGCAATCTATAGATTCAATGCAATCCCTACCAAAATCCCAATGGCATTTTTTTATAGATGCAGAAAAAAACAATCTGTATTTGGAAGCACAAAAGACCCAAATAACCCAAAAATCTGGAGAAGGGAGGACAAAGCTGAAGGCATCACACGTCCTTGTTTCAAAATATATTACAAAGCTACCGTAATTAAAACAGTATGGTATTAGCATAAGGAAAGACATTTAGACCAAAGGAACAGAATACAGAAAACGCAGAAATAAATCCACACATCATATGGTCAACTGATCTTCGACGAGGGTGCCAAGAATGCACAATGAGCAAAGGCTGGTCTCTTCAATAAATGGTGTGTAGAAATTGGATATCACCATGCATAAAAGTGGAATTGGACCCTGATCTTCCACCATAAACAAAAATCAACTTAAAATTTATTAAAGACTTAAACATAACTCCCCAAACTATAAAGCTTCTAGATGAAAACACAGGCAGAAAAGCTTCATGACATCTTGGCAATGATTTCACAGATAAAACACCAAGGCACAGGCAACAAAAGCAAAAATAGACAAAAACTGGAAATACACCAATAATATTCTTGACCACGAAAAATAACCTTATTTTTTCATAAGAATTGAAGTTTCTTGATGATAGATTATTTTAAAGCCAGTCAATGAAGTACATTAAAAAATGGAAAAATTAAAAGAGAAAACAGTCTATGTTTTTTTTTCTATGTTAAAACTTAGTAGAATCCTGGCATGTATTTATGTGTATTCATAAATCAATTTTCACATATATTTTTCTTATTTCTGTATTTTCAACCTGACTTCTGGCATACCAAGATATTTGTACTAAAATAACATTTTATGATGGAATTGGAAAATAACATTCTCATATTATTAATTCGAATGACACTAAAATACTAAAGGTAAATTTATTTTGTGGCACAGGCTTGAGTCAGAGTTTATTACTAAGTTATTATTAGAATATAGTCTATTGAATCAGAGCAAGTCATAGAATGAAGACAGATCCTTTGGGAAGTCTGGATAAAGGAAAAAACTGGAAAATAAAATGAAGTAGGTAGTAAACCCAAGTGAAAACATGAAACAAGGTATGTAGGAGGAACATTTTATTGATGTTAGATATATTACTGTTCTTGATTTTTATATTTTGAAAATCACAAGGGATAAATCTCAAGCCATAAGGAAGAAAGTTTCCCTTGTATCCATGGCTTACTTCTCCTAAAATTTTTGTGGATGCCCTGAACCTGGTAAACTGCTTGACAATTCCAAAAATCTAAGTATATTTTGCTTAAGGCCAATCAAATTGCCATTCCACATCTCTTGGTATTAATTTTATTAGGCTAGTGATTCCCAATCAGATTATACATTTCAATCATCTGTATGGAGTTTTGAACACATATACACTTTGAATGAGAATTTTTGAGGGAGAGATATTATGTATGTTTAGGTTAATATGTTCCACAGATGATTATAATCCCTTATAGTAGTATCCAATGTGTTCATACCATAGGTGGTAGACTGTTTTCATTATTGACCTTATTCTACTCCCCACCCAGTGTCCATGTTTTTTGACCTAAAACTAAACAGTACTCTCCCACCCCTACTATGGATTTGGGCATAAAACTTGCTTTGGCCAATGGAATATTAGCAAGTGTTTTAAAAACAGAGACTTGAGAAACACTTCCAAGCTTTCAACTGTGCCCTTGCATCTCTGTCCTCATTAAGAGAATATGCTCAACCCGGACATTTAAGGGCACATGGAGCAGAGTCAGTTGCACCAGTTTTCCCATAGCCAGCCTACATCAGTTTATAGCTGGTTGATTCCCAGACCTGAGAATAAGTCCAGCCAAAATTAACAGAACTCCCCAGCTAATCCCAGCTAAATCACTGAACTGCAGGCTCATGGTCTAATAAATGTTTATTGTTTTAAGCCATTGAGTTTTCATGTATTTGATAATTCAGCATTAGATTGTCCAAAGAAAGTTGATATACCATTTTAAGCAACAAATTATTTTAGCTTGATTCCAATTTATAGCTCCAATTACAATTCTTTGGAAAAGGCCAAAGTAGTATAGGAGAGTTACAGAAAATATAGTTAGGTGATGAGTATATTTAATGAGAAATATTTTAACTTAGTGATTTTGATCATTTGAACCACCAAATATGATTAACACATGATACATATGGTAAAAATTTGAATCCCTTATCATTCCATCATAAATGCCACAGAATATCCATCGAGTCTAAAAAAATCTGTATCTAAAAATCAGCTAAATAAACAATGGGGTAATGTGTAAAAATTTTAAGAATCATTTTATTCATTGATCTATTATGTTTTAAGAATAATATTTTTGCTATTCTACTGTATACAAATATATGTGAATTATGATATACATATATGTATACATATATAGAAAATGAAATAAATAGCATAAGATAATAATAATGATAAAAAATTTCTATCCAACCTCTTAAAATATAAACAATCTTAATATTAGAAAGTATATTCTCTATTATATAACATGCTATTTGATTGATCACAACTGTTTTCCAAGTTTTTAGAAACTAATATGTCATGAATCTGTTTGGCTATAATTAAATATTCCTTTTTTTTAATAGCATTTTAATGAGTGATACATTTGCGTGTATGTAGAGAAAATATACTATGAATATAGAGATGCATTATACAGAGATGACACATTGCATATGGAGAGAAAATATATCACGTATACATTATTATGTATATAGAAAAGAGAAAGATTCAAAACATAGCCAAATATATTCCATCTAGAGAGTAAAATAAGGAACAGAAATCAGGAAAAAAAAGGCTGAGAAGAAAAAGAGAAGAAGAAAATCAGAAAAGTATGATGTTCTGTAAATTAGAGAAGTCAGAAAGCTTTTGTATTTATGGACTTAAGTGATCTCAGCTTTTCTCATGACAATACAAAAGAAAAAGAAAAGGCAAAAGAGATGAAAAGAAGGGAAAAGGTATTTTTATAGCTAGCTAGGTCTGAGTGGTATTAAAGATTTTACTAAAATGCCAGTTCCCATTCAATATCTATCTGGTCTCACCTACACTGTTCTAGTAATGTTGGGAGACTCTGGGAACACCATTAAGTGCTGGTAGATGAGAAATTATTGAAGCATCAAGTTGAGACACATGATCTCTTAAGTCAAAGAGAAGGTCATTTTGCCATCAGTGCTAATAGACAGAAAGACCATGTCCTGGGCAACATTTTCTGTCCAATATCCTATCAGAATAATCAAGCCATTTTCCTTTTTAGTCAGTTTAATACAGGTTTTTAAAACAGTTTTTAAAATTTTTATTTTAGGACAAGCTGCAAGCTTCATTATGTTTAGACTGAGGCAACTCAAGTATTCGGAGTCTGTTTTACTTGATGGTATCAGGCTCCGACTGTCTTATTTCATTTTGGGATTGTCTCCTCAGGGCTACACATTTTAGCATCAACCACTATTGCACACTGAAGCAGGAAGGTTAAGAGGCAGCAGAAAAAGGAAAGTGTAGAATGAAGTATATAAACAAATTGTGGCAGGGCAATTACACCCAAGCCAGCAGATTCATGGTCAGAAAACCATTTATCTGGCATATATCTGGCTTATTCAATAGGCAATGTGTCAAAACAGTAGATATATGGAAGAACTACTGTTAACTGTCTCTCAGAGCAAATAATGATGGAATTTAGGAAAACAACACTTGTTTTCACCTATGCATATGCTCCTCAGTAATTCTTTCCTATAAAAAATCCCCACCACTCCTCCTTTTATTTCCCTACTTGCCCCTATCATAATTCTCTAAGTTTTTTTAAAAATTCCCTTTCAAGCACTCTTCTTCATTGTGATTTTTAAAAATGTTTATTGCAGGCTTCATAAATAACAGGGTTTCAAATACCTGTATTTACATTTGTGAGCAAACAGAATACATGGTCATGGACTAATTAAGTCATTTAAAGAAAAACTTGAATTATCACAGTATAAATTTGTCATGTTTTAATGAAATCAGTTGACTCAATTCATTTGATGTTTCTAAATTATCTGGGCTGTTACCACTTTGCTCATGTGAAACAGAGATACTCAAAATTTCCCATGTTACCATGAATCTTTTCTTGGATCCACTAGGGTCATACTCAGACATGATCTTCATGGTTTACTTAATGCCTCTTTTAGGATTATTAGAGATTCTTGCAGTGTATTCTCTTTTAAATCACTGTCTTGCTCATCATATCCTTTACAAAATATAGAGCCACATCTGAAACTGAGCTGGAGTACAGGGTCAAGGTGAGAACTTTAATGTTTATGGGACTCAACAATGCTGGCTTAAATTCTATAGATTTTTAAAGATCTGGATGACATAAAATTCTACATTTTTAAAAAAGATTTATTTATTATTTATTTTTATTTATTCTTTGGTGTGTAGGGTCTTAGTTGCGGCACGGGGGATCTTCGTTGAGGCATGAGGTATCTCTTTTGTTGTGGCGTGGGCTCTTCGTTGCGGTGCACCGGCTTCTCTCTACTTGTGGTGTGCGGGTTTTCTCTTCTCTAGTTGTGGTGCGTGGATTCTAGAGCGCATTGGCTCTGTAGTTTGCAGCACGTGGGCTCTCTAGTTGAGGCGTGCGAGCTCAGCAGTTGTGGCACGTGGGCTTAGTTCCCTGACCAGTGATCGAACCTGCAACCCCTGCATTGTAAGGCGGACTCTGTACCACTGGACCACCAGGGAAATCCCAAAATTCTACATTTTTTGTAAAGTTATGTTTTATTGAATTTTGCATATGACTGGATAAAGATTCTTCTATCTTGAAAATAGTTTAAGAAAAAAAGAGAAAACATTTTGAAGCAAAATAATGTAACCTATCTTTGAAAAGCACTAAAATGCTCTTACCAAAAAAAAAAAAAAAGCATAAAGTTTGCTGAAGAGAAGGAAAGTTCAATTATAACTTTTATAAATTTTTAAAATATTATGATTTTTAGAAATTAAAAAATCTCTATTATTTAAAAACATATACACTCCCAGTTATGTTACTTACAAGCCAAGTGGCTTTGGGAAAGTTACCTTGTCCTCTTCTTTATCTCTAAAGTGGGTTCTCATATCGAGTTGTATAAATGAAAAACTATACATGAAATTCTTCGTACTTGAGCTGAATAAATAACTACAAAGAGAGCTGTTCTGTGTTATTAGGGTCAAAGAAGCACTTATGGTGCATCTATTATCAGCGACATGAAAACAATTTACGGGGTTTATGACAACAGTTTCCTGGGCCTTTTATCATATGACTTATAAAAACGTTGTCAATATTTTAAATCAATTTTAATTCTGTTTTTTGCCATCTATTCAGAGAAAGTGAAATTTTAACTAATACCAGAAGGAAGGAGGTGAGTGAGTCCATGCATACTTGAAGAAAAGAGCCATCTATGAGGGGGAACAATTTAGAGTTAAGACTGTAAACTGGGGCATGCTGGTGTATTTCAGGAACAGCAAGAAGGTAATTGTTGCTGGAACAAGTAAAAAAGGAGGAGCTTAGTAGGACATGAAAGAGGGTAGGAAGGCTAGATCATATATGTCTCATTGGCCTCAGTAAGGAAATTACAATACTTTGAGGAAAGGATGTAACTTTCCTTAAACTTAATATGAATAATTGATTTTTGGCAACATATCAATATACATGTGAAAAAAATTAAAGAAAATATATTAAATCACCACTTCTAAACCATTGCTGAAAACTTCTAAGTAAAACTCAATCACGTAATTACTATATTATCCTGTTATAATTTTAAACTATTCTACTACAGACCATACAGAATCTAAGAAGAAATTCATCTAAACTCTTACCAATATAATAAAGACAATTTTAAAATCTTAATTTCAAGACAAATACAGTGAATAAGTTATTTTTAAAATGGGCAATAATTAGCATATAAATTTAATATAAATGATACCATAGGAATATGACTGGCTAATATCAAAAAGTAAGAATCAAGTCATTATTAGGAAGTTCTTTTTTTCTTTCCACTACGATAGCACCATGGACAGTGACTAGCCAACACCAATAGTTAAGCCCAGTCTGTTGGTTAATATGGAAAATTCATAAATACCACCAAGATTTTTAAAGAAGACTCAACTACATTACAAGGTTTTGAGGCAATAATTAAAATGAGACATTTGATTTAGTTCCTAATCTTCAAGAAAAAGCATAGTATAATGTAAAGAAAATTGAATCAGGAATAAAGATAAGTATTTAAACATAGATCTAAATAAAGTTCTAAATACAGAAAACTAGGCTATCTTTGGTAAGCCAATTAACATTTCTGGAGTTCACTGTATTCATTGTAAAATGGTGAGATGGAAAGAAAATTCAGGAAATGTTATCTTAGGTCTTCTCTGCTCTAAACTTGAATAATATTACCTAAAAGTTGTCCTATAAACTTGGATGAATGCAACCCTAATTTACATACCCATGCCACTGATATAAACTTTCAATGCTTTCAAATCCACTCAGAAAGAATGTCTAACACAAATAACTGCTTCAATATACTGAATACTGAGCGTCGACTATATGGAAGTTAGAGAAGAACCAAACCAAGCTCACTTGGCAGTATAGAAATTTCATATTGTATATAAAAAGATCAGAGGCAGAATGATTGGCTTATTTAGTGGATACATAACATCATAATGAGTCAGTCTTTCTATGCTTTTTCTCTGCCTACAGGTATGTTGACCAATTCTTTTATGCTGGCTCAACTCATGTTCCCAAAATGAGTGCCAAAATTTCAGGTGTCACAAAAGAATCCATCAGAGAGAAGACTTTTATTTTGCCTCTACTTTTCCTTGCTATCAGTGAGAATAACAATCTTTTCCAGAATCCTCCTTGCAGATTTTTCCTCATCTCTATTGAGCCAGAAGTGAACCACATGTTTGAGCCATCAGCATGAAAACTGAATTATAATCATAGGCTTAGCTGAACAAAATTAGCCCCTGGTATGTACATTCTGAAATATATGACCTTCTCTTTAGTATATGGCTATCCAGTGCCTTAGCAGAATTGGAGTTCTGTTAACAAGAAAAATGAGAAATGGCTATAAAGTCTACACAGGTTCTACCCCATTCTGTATTCTTCTTTCTATGCAAGCTGACATTGACAGACATGTGCAACTGCTTTGCAATGAGGCATCATTTAGGAAACTGACCGTCTCTTACTAGGAAGACTCTTCATCCATGGCTTTTCAAAGCTTTTGAGTTTTATTAATTATGAGCATCACTATTACATAACTTTAGATTAACAAATATGATTAATATCTTATTAGTGCAGTGCTTATAACTCTAGTTCATCTGATAGTTTGTTGACGAGTATTGCAACCACCCTGTTTTACACGTTTATACCACCAAATTTATCCCAAAAGCTTATTAATAAACCATGACATTTCCAGTCACTCTCATCTGCAATTGAATACTAAAATGTACCTAAAAATATTTACTAAATTATCTTTTACCAGGTGTAACATTATCTTACCTAAAACGAGATTTCTCCTTAAAATTCCATTTTATCATTTCCCTCAATCCTAATAACCCTAAGATCTACATTTTAATTTTTCTTAATGCTAATAACCCTAAATCCTATGATTTAAATACGAAGTGCAATTGACTTAAAATATTAATGCAATTATTCACTTAAAATCTTCTTCAAACCATCATAAGAGAGTACGCCTTAGTTTTCTTTGCCAGGAGAGCCATTAGCACCTGAATAGCATAAAAATTTTCAAGTAACATGCGAAATGTGAAATTTTACTTTCCAAAGCAAAGCCCTAAGCCAATGAGGAGGTATTAAGCATTATTAGCCTTACTTCATCAGTGACACAGGGCACCAGATTTGCCACAGTAAAACTGGAGACTGAGAACAAGGTCAACCTGAGTACAATAACCAACTCTATTCTTAATTCTCTTAGTCACAAAAATATGATTAATGCAGCAAATGCAGGCTTGTTACCTGATTATTATCCCTTCTGGGTATGACATAATTCTGTCTGTCTCTTTACAAATATATTCCATGTGTGATGTTGATCCAGTGCTCTGCAAAACACACCAGGAAGGCATTAAAGTCTCTTTGCTCAAGAGAAAAAAATCATTAGATTTATGCAAGCACTGAAAATGGAGATTTATATTATTAAATGCCATAAGCTATTTTAGAGAGGGTTCTGGTTTTTCCAAGTACGACACCATAATTGTCCTATGATGGAGACAAAGAATGGGAAAAACAGTGATTACTTGATCCTTCAAAGGGCAATGGCTCTTGGATCTAAAAAATGGATTACTATATGTTAATTTTCTGATGATGTATTTAGGGTTTATTTTGTATTTTGGGTTATGTTTTGTTGAACATATGCAATACGAAAGGCTGTATTTAGTCCCATAAGTTGGGCTCAGTTCTATCCTTAGTGTCAAAGTCTAAAGTCAATGGGTAATTTCTATGAGAACGCTGCTTCTAACCTCTCCATCATGGAATGCATTTAATATGTTACAGTTTCTGAAAGTGGGGCAAAAGACAAAGACAGAGGTAATGAAAAAATCTGAAGACCCTCTAGATCAGCAGGTATGCATTATCTCTATTTATACTGTTTAATATATAGTGATTGCATTTTTAAAGAAGCTCAACTGCCCTGTGAAAGGTCAACCTGCCACGGGTAGCACATCCTTAGTAGAACCTAGTGCTTCAAGACAAGTGATACACATTGGCAGAATAATACCAAAGGGTGGACTATTATCACTTGGAAGCATTTCTCAGAGGGTTAAAGACAGGTTGTCTTGCTTTGTGAAATCTGCACTTATGGATTTAAGTTATGCACCTTGAAAAATCTGCACTTATGGATTAAGAACTGCCTATAAAACTTTTCTGTATGGAAACAATGATTTATTAGAATCCTGAAAATAAGTTCCTCAATAAAATGATGAATAACACTTTATAATGGACAAAGCCTTATGACTGCATTATTAGGCAGAAATAAGTTATTTTCAGGAAAAAATTTACAGGAAATTGTAAATATGAAAGTAAAGTAGTATTCCCGTTTTACACAACAGATTAAAGGTCACAGGCCTAGAGGTCCATAGCCATACCAAAAAGGCAATTAAAGTTCAACAATATCTACCAAAATTTCATAGTGGTTGTCCTTCTGAATTTGATTTAGCAGATCACTGGGTGTGTATTGTAAGAATTCAAGTGGATTTGTTGATGTATATACAAGTGGAAAGTCAATATCTAAAAAAAAGGTAAAAATTTAAAATAAAACAATCAATGAATAAATAGACAAACATAATTCTTATGAACATTGAAATAACATAATTAGGTGGGGTTTGTTTATAAAACGCTTTTTCTCTGTAAAATCAAAGGTTTCTGTAAATCAAATGTTCTGATTTTTAAGTGTACTTTTCCCATAAAAAGTTTTAAATTAACTTTGCTTTTGCTTTTTAAAATATTTTCTATTGATTTTTTAAAATGTAGAAGTAACAAATACATCTAAGGTAGAAAACATGAATCACCCATAACCAGTATATGAAAAACTGTCTTTTCTCTGATTATCCTGTAGGAAACTAAAAAATGCACTAAGAAAAATGTAACATTATTAACCATTACTGTTTTGTTTTGGCAGAAGACTGCTCTATCCAAACATGTGGGGCTTTTTATAAATTATTTTCTTTGGTAGATGTTGAGGGTTTTGAAAGGAGCAACAGTCAATAAACTCAGTTAATTTAATTTACATTTATCAATTCATGTACTTCACTTGTTCATTCATAAGTCACAAGTGGAGGTTTCTCTCACCAAAGAAGATATGAGAGAACTGACTACCAAAGAAGAAAAGCTGGAAAACATGTGACTCCAAAAGACATTTTGTTAACATTTCAGTTTTCTAAATAATTAAAATGTATATAAAATTGTTATGAGATTTTTAACTGAAATTACTATTCCAAATGGGAAAGAATCACAATAAATGAGAATCAAGTTATTTTAAAATAACTGAAAATTAAATAATTAAAGAACCGTTTACCCTCTAATATAGATGAGATTTATTTGAACTATTTCAGTTCTACTATACTAAGAAAACATATGGAAAAATTTTTACACACTTGTTTTCCAGGTCTTCAAATTTTTCAAAAATTATTCCTCATATCTTACCGTGGCAAGATGTAGCTACAACATTTATATTAATCTATGTGTTTTTACATTTATGGCAAAGCCACAGTATAGTTGTCACTTTATGCTTTTATTAAATTGAATAAAACTGTAAATTATTAACTAACGGTAATAACTACTATTCACTGAGGATATTCTGTGACAGACTATACCAGGTACTTCACCTACAGTTGAAGTCACAACAAACCAATGATATGGATAATGTAAGAGGAAACTAGAGATCAGAGAGGTAAAGCAATTTACCCAAAGTCATTCTGTTGGTCAGAAACAACCAAGTTTGAACCCAAGTCTATTTGATTCCACTTTGTACTCTCAATAGTAATTATGTATCACCTTGCCAGCTAATACTCTTGCCACTTTCATATCAAGCAATGTAATGGATTATAAAAGAAAAAAAGTTATGTTAGAAATCTGTTTAAGAGGCTGTTTAAATTTCATTCAAAATATTTTGTTGGCACAACGTGAAGCCACACTCAAACTACTGATAGAGGTTTTAAACGCGAGAACCAGCTATACAGGGCTAACATTTCTATCATTTATTATTTATATATTACTTTCCTCCAAAAATAATTTGAGGCATTTCTAAACTTGACAAAATTAAGACATTTGTAATAGTTTTTAACATCCTAACTAATGTGGCAGAGTAAAGACTGGCTGATCCTGGAATTTCCTAACTCAAAAACTAACAAAATTAATTGACGAGGATATCTGGGTTGTGTGTTTTCCAGAAGCAAAAGGATCCAAATGCACTGGGGAAAAATTCAAAGCTCAAAAATATCTCAAAAAAGGATAGAACATATTCCAACCAGGTGGTGTAAGCCCTGTAACAGAACTCCTGACAACCTGCCAGTTCCCAAACTGAATACACAGTTCTAACTTAGCACTTTTGACCCTAACCCACTCCCACCTTCCCCTACACAAATACTGGCACATGCTCAGGCTCTTGAAACACCAAAGAGAACATACAATTTATATCTCTCAAACAAAATGTTAGATACAAGCAAGTCCTAGATAATGTAGTAAAGACAGTTAAGGCGAATTTAACCATACCATATCAGGGAAACAAAACATTAATAAAATTGTTCGGGGCTTCCCTGGTGGCACAGTGGTTGAGAGTTCACCTGCCGATTCAGGGGAACCGGGTTCGCGCCCCGGTCTGGGAGGATCCCACATGCCGCGGAGCGGCTGGGCCCGTGAGCCATGGCCGCTGAGCCTGCGCGTCCGGAGCCTGTGCTCCGCAACGGGAGAGGCCACAGCAGTGAGAGGCCCGCGTACCGCACAAAAAAAAAAAAAAAAAATTGTTCGAGTTAGAAATGAGTGAAAGGAGAAAAGAGGCAGAATGACATCTACGCACAACACTCTAAGAAGGTAAACTAAAGACCACAAAGTGATGAAATAGTCAATTTTGAGATTAAACAAAACCCAGACACAAAAATAACCCTACTAACGTTATGGTTGTTTCCACAGAAGAATATAAAGACAGCATACTTTTGATGAAATGAGATATTAAACATGAGATGATTAAAGTGCCAAATTAAATGAATAGGAGGATTTTAGACTTACAGGAACAAAATCATGAACCAAGCCAACAATACTACAAAAGCAATGAGCCTGAGACAAGAAAGTGAATAAAAATGGCTGAAATAAAATGGCACAGAGAAAGGACTTAAAAATTACAACGAATGCCAAAAAGTGGAAAAGGAACTAATTAAGATAACTAGAAAGAATATAGTGGGTAAGGAGGACAAAGATTATCCAGTATCAGGATAATTTGTCTCTCTTTGGTAGACCACCCAACACATAGAATAGAAAAAAATTATTACAGGCTATGACAGAATAACATTTTCTTCCAATGAAGGAAGAATTAAATAAGTATATTGAAAAGGCATGTGGTGTTACTAAAAAAAACTGATTGGATTATTGAGGAAAAATTACAAACTGAGACACACCCTGGTTAAAATGCTGTTATTTTCAAGATAAGAAAATAATTTTTCAGGTCACTGCACACAAAAGTAAGAGAGAGAGAGGTTGTGGGGAGTGGGAGAGAGAAAATCAGACTAGTCTAAGACTTCTCATCAGTATCCAATATCATGAGACAAAAGACTAAAGACTGAAATATTCTAGGGGAAAAATAACATGATCCAACTTTTTTATCCTCAGTTTAGCTGTCCTTACAGTATAAAATTAATAGGCAGATATTGCTAAACTGAGAATAAGTCAAGATAAATAGAACATATGATCCCGTGCTTAAAAGATAAAAAGTGATGAAATTCAATCAATTTAGGAATTAAACTTTAAGAGCCAGAGAATGGCTCACCAGACCCAATTTCTTTCCATTTACCACAGTCAGACAAAGAAATGTACCAGATTGGGGTAAATAAACTTTCTGAAAAGGGTCACATAGCAAATATTTTAGGCTTAGCAGGCTTTAGGGTCTCTGATGCAAGTATTTTACTGTGCTGTTTTAGTTAAAATTAGCCAGAAAGAATATGTAAATAGATGGGTATGGCTGAATCTCAATAAAAATGTATTTACAAAAAGAGACAGCATGTTGTATGTGGCCTGTGGGCTGTGATGTGTCAAAGCATGGGTTAGATGCTGGCCACTTCCCTACTAGCCTGGGCCTGTAGTGAGGAGAGCTACAGGAAAAGCCTCAGTAACCCACCAAAGAAATGCGTCATGAATGAGAAATAAACCTAGTTTTAATCTGAGATTTTGACATTTTTTTAAGTCAGCATAATCCACTGTGTCCTGCATGATAAAAATGAGGGTGTGAATTGGTGCAAACATTTTGTAAAGTAAACTGAACAGTAAGAGGAACACAGAGATCCCAAAGGTGAAACGAGATACAGAATGATAGGTGTGTACACAGTCATACTTTTAGTAAGTGTAACTAAGTGTCCAATTTTCGCCATCAATGTACATTAATTAAATCTGTAGTAGAGACTGTAATCTCTAAATAATTCTAAATGTTTATATTATTATATTCTGTAATTTCCAGCTATAAACTGCAAATCATTACAATTTTTAGCCACCTGGCCATAGGTGTATCACTGTGATAGTTAAACTATAAGGTGATATGTTGAAGAAAACCTGAGTCACTGAAATTTTCATCTGTTCTGTCATTAATAATTTCCTACTACATTGAAATATATATGATGTGGTGAATACAGTAAATGTTCTCTTTTACTAACTAGTTAGGAATATGAGCATTGTAGTATATTTAAATGTGTTTGTTGCGTTCCTACTGATCTTTTTTTTTTAAATTTTAGACTCGTTTCACAGGCTCTGTAGTTAACTCGATTTTTCAATGTTTTTGTGGGATTCTGGTAAATCTACATCCGAATACTTATGTGAAAAATTTTATTGAAAATACCCGTATTCTCACAGTTTCTCATTTAAAGGACATGCACGTATGTTGAGCTGTACTTATTCTCCTCTAGGAGTGTTAATATCATTGTCTACTCTATCTTAGTCAGCTTTCTTCTCAAATGCAAGATTACAAATTGTATAATATGTGCTTCACTTTTAATTTGTGTTTTCACTTATACTCATAGGAAATGGAAGTGGAGAATCAATGTGGTAATCCAGTCTGGCTGGTGGAAAACAAATTCCCTCCTTAACTGCTTAATTCTTCATTTACTTTGTTTAGACACAGCTATATTACACATAAATGAGACAGACAGTCATGACCATGTTAAGGACATGTGGTTTTGTTTGTTTCTTCAGGGTAAATTACTGACATTCACAATTGGCTGCAACATAAAAACATCAGTGAAGCAATTACTATACAGTTAATTTTTTTTTTGAAACTCAAGCAGGATACCCTCAGATATTATTGATGGAGGCAGCTAATTCTGATACTCCCTCTGGGAACTCTCACCAAATAAGATGTGTTCAATGTCTTCAATCTATACTCAGCAACAGCAGTAAAGGATATATTAATCTAAGACATCTCCATAAACAAATCAATGAACCGGAGGACTCAAGCAAATTTGTATAGACCTTGTTCCAGTAATGCATTTCACTGACTGTGCTTTTAACTATCTCATTAGCTGTCCATTTAGGATAAGACATTATCTTTCCCCCCAGGTGGTGCACCCTATGTGCTCCATGGTGACAGAATGTCATTATCAAGCTTGCAGAGATGCACAATTCTTTAGCTACACTGCCAAAAAGGTGTTCCTGATAATGCAAGAAGCCATTCAAGTAAAACTTCAGAATTATTGGTTTTCCTGTGCAAGTTTTGAATCTTAATTATCAGTCTCTTTAGGTTTTTAGCATGATGGAAAGATCATCAGATAAAGCACTGGCTTTCTTCTTTTATAGATTGATCACCAAAAATTTTAATAATAAAAATCATCATAATGTATACATTTGTTACAAAGAAAAAATTACATGTACTTGAGGTATTTTTCAAGGGATGTTCTCAGGTTTTTTTTCTTTTTTAACATGAAAATTGATGCTCATGAAAGAAGCAATAGTTATAATTATCAGTCCACCTCCTCACACCTGAAAGCTAGTAAAGATGTAAAAATTAGAGATGGCACCCTTATTACAGCATGTCAGTACAAAAGCAGGGGTGAGCATTGAAATTAAATGAGAAGGGGCAGGGATCTTTTATTTCAGGTGGAACTGCAGGATGAGAAGGCATTATCGTCATTATACTGGGGAAGTTATTCTTCAAATATGTGTTCTTTGAAGACATATAGGTCTCAGGGATTTGGATAACAATTTTGTTCTTAACGCTGCAGCTACTAGTAAAGCTACTCATAAAGCAATGTTAAGTTAAATTCCTTCAGATTATTTTAAAAATAAATTAAATTACCAATAGAATAAGAAAAAATCACGCGTCACTGCAAAAAAGGAAGACTAGGAAAACCCAAAACATATATTGTCAATACGGTAATGGTCAGTTCCTGGTCCTATTATGCACATCTGCAAAATATTTTTCTTCACCCTACAGTCGCTCTTTAGAAAATGTGTGATTTGGTTATCTCTCTAGACAGAAAAATCCAAATTTATTTTCAGCTTAGATCTTACTAGCCAGTTCTTCCCCAAACTAATAATAGTTGAGCAAGTCTGGTATTTTTAACAACATTCTGCCTCAATAAATGGGACTATCATTATCCTATTTACCTAAGTTACAATATTGGGAGAAATCCTAGATTCTTCCCTAATTCAACTTATCCCCTTCCATCCAGTTGACCATTTTAACTCCTAAGTATTTGCTGAGACATGAAATAATAAAGTGACCCTAAAGGAGCAGCTTTAGGTTGCCTGGTTAAAAAGCCATCTCTAATTTTTAGTGTTTCTAAAATCTTGAACAAGTTACCCAAACTTTGTAAAGATTAATTCCCTCTTTTTTTTCAAATGAAGATAAAAATAGGTCTAACCTTATATGGCTGTCATAGGATTATGTGATAATGATTTATGTAATAAATTTGCCACCAAACAGATCAAATAATAAGTACTTAAAGTGTTATCTGTAATCATCTTCAGCAAGAGCAGCAGGAACAGCATCACCATCCTCATCAGCATCACTATCATCAGCACCATCATCATTATCATAATCATCACTTTGAATCTATTCCTACCTCTCTATTCACACTTCCTCTGTCTTAATCCAATCTCTAGCTGCTGACCTTTGGTTCATATGACACATGCCTATTAGCCTTCCTGTTTTCAAACTTATCACTCTTTGAAAGTAATTTTTTTAGTGAAAACTGATCATGTCTCTCCCCTACTTAAAATATATCAAGAGCAAAACCCACCTCTTGAATATACAAGTTTTGATGGTTTGATCATTGCCTGTCTCACGTGACTCATCTCACATAATCCATCTATTAAAGAAACTATATTCCACGTGTTTCAGAAGTGCAAGCACTGCTTAACATAAAATTCTATCCAGCCACAATCTCATTTTCACCTGAAGAAAACCTGCTATCTTTTCCTCTGGGGGGCTCTCCATGAACCCCCAGTATACATGTGTGCTTCTGTGTTTCCAAAGCACCTCGCTCATACCTCTCTCATTCACGTCATTGTCTTGTAGTTAACTGTCCATCTTCCTAAGTAAACATTATGCTTCATAGTGGAGATACTATACATTATGTATATCTCATATCTCTAGTCCTTGCACAGTGCGTTAGGCATAGCTGAAACATACACGGATGGGAAATGAATGCTATTTTTTTTAGCATTCTTTTTGTAAAGACTTCTTGTTATCCTTGATCTTATTGTCTCCAATAAACTACATCAAATTACTACAAAAACCTACAGATGTAACATACTCAGTGACTTACACATCCAATCCCAATTCCTTCTGAAGCCACTAATAGGCATCAGCTCCCAATTTATTTGTTCTCTATTTTCTCCTTTGTCTAGTGCACCTCTACATTATTTTGGAGTTGATCTTCCAAAGACAGAGGGGGAAATTCATTTACTCTCTCAAACTAAGACTTACCTATCAGTGTTTTTCTCCTGCTTTCCTTCTATTTGCTTCAATATACATTACTATTTGAATTTCCATTGCATGCACACGTGAACACACACACACACACACAATCTTCGAGTCTAACTTCCTCCTCTTTTCTGATCTGACCCCCCTCTTAAATCTATGGCATTCTTCACTGTTTCTTTAGGTTGCAATGCTCTCATTCCACCAGCTTAACTGGTCGAAACATTACCAGTAAGACACACAACTCTTAAACTCATGCTGAAAACAAGAACAGAAACTTTTCAATTCCTATTCCAATTATGTAACTGCAATTATGTAATTTCCTTAGGATCCTCAGAGAACTTTGTTATTCTCTTAAGACATCTAGTATGTTCTACTTTTTATATTAACTTCTCAGCCTAAATGAGCTATCTACTTAAACTAGCTCCACCTTAAAAAGAAGGCCAAAAATGTTATTGCACTTTAGCCCAAATAAATTAAACCCTGCATATTTTTTAATTGTGTATTTTATTGAAAGCCATGGATAAGCAACTTTGCTTATTACTGGAAAGCTGATGTAAACACTTCAGGTATTATCAGTGTTTGACTCAGAGTAGTGGAATACTTTCTTGCCTTTTCTCTTGGCATTTTGGGTAACATCCACTTTTTTTTTTCCTAACAATACTATAATCTTGTTTTTCTGCTGTTAGTGGCAATTTTCATCATGTCAGTATCAGGATGCAATTGTTCTGTAGTCAAGGTATCATTTTACTACTCATAAATCATGACATAAATTTCTCTCTCTCTTCCAAGTAGATTACTGATTTCATTTAAAAGTACACATTAAAGTAGTTGATGAATATCTAATCAAAACAAGAGTTCATGTTCCATGTGAATGAACACAACATGACGTTATGTATCTAGGATATGATACAATAGTATTGCACATTATTAGCATGTATTAGAAAGGTCTGGAGTGGGAGGTTGAAAACCTGAGACCATTTGTAAAGATGGGCTCATCAAGGTGGAAAGTTTCTTGATTTAGATTGCTGTAAAGAGGAGTCTTACATACTACCTGAATCAATTTAAACATATTGGACACACAAGCAGAAAAGCTTATTACTTTTGGTATTAACTTCACTTTATCTAGGATTTCTAATCTTTTGATAGCTGTGAAATTACCTTTTACTTAAAAAAAAAGTACATCCAGGGCTTCCCTGGTGGTGCAGTGGTTAAGAATCCCCCTGACAATGCAGGCGACAGGGGGTTCGATCCCTGGTCGGGGAAGATCCCACATGCCGTGGAGCAACTAAGCCCACGTGCCACAACTACTGAGCCCGCGCTCTAGAGCCTGTGAGCCGCAACAACTGAAGCCCATGCAGCACAGCTACTGAAGCCCACGCACCGAGAGCCCGTACTCCACAAGAGAGGCCACTTCAATGAGAAGCCCGCGCACCACAACGAAGAGTAGCCCCCGCTCACCACAACTAGAGAAAGCCCACGCACAGCAACGAAGACCCAATGCAGCCAAAAAAAAAAAAAAAAAAGTACCTCCATTCTTTTAAGTCCTATATGCCAGAGATATCTCTTGAATATTCACGTGAATTTAAATAATTGGCTTTAAGAATTTGGGGTTGGGGGGAGAATAAAATTTTACCTTAAAACAAGGGCTGGGCATCAGTATTTTCTAGGCCTAAAAACTACATTTTTGGATATGTAATCTTGCTAAACATGATTATTCTGTTTCTTAAAAATTATAAATAACCTATTTCTTTCCAAAAAGGATTTTGAGGTTACTTGATCACATTGAAGCCACACCTGCAAACACACCTCTGCTTTAGGTTTTATTTTTTTTTTTAATTTTTTTTTAACATCTTTATTGGAGAATAATAGCTTTACAATGGTGTGTTAGTTTCTGCTTTATAACGAAGTGAATTAGTTATACACATACATATATCCCCATATCTCCTCCCTCTTGTGTCTCCCTCCCGCCCTCCCT
>NC_041218.1:70027281-70028347 GCF_002837175.3 Physeter macrocephalus
ACATACATATATCCCCATATCTCTTCCCTCTTGCGTCTCCCTCCCGCCCACCCTCCCTATCCCACCCCTCTAGGTGGTCACAAACCACATAGCTGATCTTCCTGTGCTATGCGGCTGCTTCCCACTAGCTATCTATTTTACATTTCATAGTGTATATATTTCCATGCCACTCTCTCACTTTGTCCCAGCTTACCCTTCCCCCTCCCCGTGTCCTAAGGTCCATTCTCTAGTAGGTCTGCATCTTTATTCCTGTCTTGGTCCAGGGTTCTTCTGACCATCTTGTTTTTCTTTTTCTTTCTTTTTTTTTTTTTTTACATTCCATATATATGTGTTAGCATACAGTATTTGTTTTACTCTTTCTGACTTACTTCACTCTGTATGACAGTCTCTAGGTCCATCCACCTCACTACAAATAACTCAGTTTCATTCCTTTTTATGGCTGAGTAATATTATATTGTATATATGTGCCACATCTTCTTTATCCATTCACCTGTCGATGGACACTATCGTTGCTTCCATGTCCTAGCTATTATAAATAGAGCTGCAATGAACATTTTGGTACATGACTTTTTTTTTTTTTTTTTGCGGTAAGCGGGCCTCTCACTGTTGTGGCCTCTCCCGTTGCGGAGCGCAGGCTCCGGTCGCGCAGGCTCAGCGGCCATGGCTCACGGGCCCAGCCGCTCCGCGGCACGTGGGATCTTCCCGGGCCGGGGCACGAACCCGTGCTCCCTGCATCGGCAGGCGGACTTTCAACTACTGCGCCACCAGTGAAGCCCCATGACTCTTTTTGATTTATGGTTTTCTAAGGGTATACGCCCAGTAGTGGGATTGCTGGGTCGTATGGTAGTTCTATTACTAGTTTTTTAAGGAACCTCCATACTGTCCTCCATAGTGGCTGTATCAATTTACATTCCCACCAACAGTGCAAGAGTGTTCCCTTTTCCCCACACCCTCTCCACCATTTATTGTTTCTAGAGTTTTTGATGATGGCCATTCTGACCAGTGTGAGATGATATCTCATTGTAGTTTTGATTTGCATTTCTCTAATGATTAATGATGTTGAGCA
>NC_041218.1:70028447-70029631 GCF_002837175.3 Physeter macrocephalus
GTTTGCAAATATTTTCTCCCATTCTGAGGGTTGTCTTTTCGTCTTGTTTTCATTTTCCTTTGCTGTGCAAAAGCTTTCAAGTCTCATTTGTTTGTTTTTGTTTTTATTTCCATTTCTCTAGGAGGTGGATCAAAAAGGATCTTGCTGTGATTGATGTCATAGAGTGTTCTGCCTATGTTTTTCTCTAAGAGTTTTATAGTGTCTGGGCTTACATTTAGGTCTTTAATGCATTTTGAGTTTATTTTTGTGTATGGTGTTAGGGAGTCTTCTAATTTCATTCTTTTACCTTTAGCTATCCAGTTTTCAAAACACCACTTATTGAAGAGGCTGTGATTTCTCCATTGTGTATTCTTGCCTCCTTTCTCAAAAATAAGGTGACCATATGTACATGGGTTTATCTCTGGGCTTTCTCTCCTGTTCCATTGATCTATATTTCTGTTTTTGTGCCAGTACCATACTCTCTTGACTACTCTAGCTTTGTAGTATTCTCTGACGTCATGAAGCCTGATTCTTCCAGCTGTTTTCCTTCTCAAGATTGCTTTGGCTGTTCGGGGTCTTTTGTGTTTCCATACAAATTGTGAAATTTTTTGTTCTAGTTCTGTGAAAAATGCCAGTGGTAGTTTAATAGGGATTGCACTGAATCTGTAGATTGCTTTGGGAAGTAGAGTTATTTTCACAATGTTGATTCTTCCAATCCCAGAAAATGGTATATCTCTCCATCTATTTGTATCATCTTTAATTTCTTTCATCAGTGTCTTAAAATTTTCTTCATACAGGTCTTTTGTATCCTGCTACTTTACCAAATTCATTGATTAGCTCTAGTCGTTTTCTGGTAGCATCTTTAGGATTCTCTATGTATAGTATCATGTCATCTGCAAAGAGTGACAGCTTGACTTCTTCTTTTCCTATTTGGATTCCTTTTATTTCTTTTTTTTTTTCTCTGATTGCTGTGGCTAGAACTTCCAAAACTATGTCGAATAAGAGTGGTGAGAGTGGGCAACCTTGTCCTGCTCCTGATCTTAGTGGAAATGGTTTCAGTTTGTCACCATTGAGAACAGTGCTGGCTGTGGGTTTGTCACATATGGCCTTTATTTTATTGAGGAAAGTTCCCTCTATGCCTACTTTCTGCATAGTTTTTATCATAAACGGATGTTGAATTTTGTCGAAAGCTTTCTCTGCATCTA
>NC_041218.1:70030146-70063435 GCF_002837175.3 Physeter macrocephalus
GTAATCTCTCATGATCCTTTGTATTTCTGCAGTGTCAGTTGTTACTTCTCCTTTTTCATTTCTAATTCTATTGATTTGAGTCTTGTCCCTTTTTTTCTTGATAAGTCTGGCTAATGGTTTATAGGTATGTTTTTAATAAAACTCATTTTAATCTCTCCTTTGGGGTAAATGTAATTTTTTCACACCCACTGTAGGACAGATGCATTCATTTATTCAAATAATGTGTACTATATGCCTTCCACGTGCCAGGCATATATTAAATGATATCTCAATAAATGGCTGAGGCTATAAAGTAAGGCACTGGTTAAAGGGTACACTCTTCTAATGCACCTTTTTTCTAAAGGGACTCTTTCATGTGGATCTTTCCTAAAGTGAATTTTCCAACAGAAACTTAGGAAACACCAACCTCTAATCTCAGTCAAAACCATATGAGGGAATGCAGAGTCAAGATGGCAGTGTGGGAAGACATGGAGTTCATGTCTCCCCACAACTAGGGTGGCTGCCAGACGCTGGTGGGAGACCTTGATGCCTAAGGGAAACAGAGGAACCCCCAAGCGGCCTGGTAGGATGTGTGGGGGCTGAGAGGGGAGGAGAAGTGGAGGCTGGAAAGGACCAGTGCCCCTGAGGGGTGGCTGAGAGGGGGGGATGGGTTCCCATGCCTGGAGGGACCCTGGGGGCTCCGACGGGGGGAGCGTGCCCAGTGTTTCCTCTGCCCAATCAGCCGGGGAAGTCTGCCCAACTCTTGGCCCAGGCTGGGTCTTCCACTCTCAGAGGCCCCCTCCAGGCCATGTTGGTCCTGGGGGGCGTAGGAGGGAGGCCTGGAAACACAGGAGAGGTACGTGGGAGGGGCCCTCCAAGATGGGAGGAGGAACCGAGGTCTTTTGCCCCACCCACTCGAGCCCAGGGAAGCCTGCTGGGCACCCAGGCCAGGTCCCCTGCCCTCCAAAGGCCCCTCCAGGCTACGTGGGTGCTGGGGGCATAGGAGGGAGGCCCAGGGGAGAACAGGAGAGGCAGATGGGAGGGGCCCAACAGGATCAGAGGAGCAGGAAAGGAGCTGAGCCCAGGAAGTCTGCTGGGCTCCCAGGTGGAGTCCCCCACCCTCTGAGACCACAGGCAGGAGTCACCCCTGGGCCCCATCTGTTCTTGAACCTAAGCCCCACCCCCTACCCCCTACACCCCCCAGGGCCTTTCCCAGCCCTGTGGGTCCTAATGAGAGGCCCTGCCCACCGCCCAAACCCCACCCCTGCTTAGGCCCCGCCTTACACAGCCAAGGCCTTTTCCAACTTTGTTTTTTTCCTTCCTCCTCTTTTTTACTATTGCAGTTCTGTTTTACCTTCCAGTTGTTGTTTCAACTATATTTTAATTTTTATATTCTTTCTAACAATCTGTTACTTTCCTAGTCTAATTTTAAGTTTTACTTTGTTATTGTTCTCCTTTTTTTTTTTTTTGCTGCCCCATGCGGCTTGCAGGATCTTGATTTACGAGCTAGGGGTTGGGCCAAAGCTCCTACGGTGGGAGCTCTGAGTCTGAACCCCTGAACTAACAGAGAACCTCAATCCCAGGAAATATTCATCAGAGTGAGGTCTCTCGGAGGTTCTCATCTCAGCACCAAGACCCATCTCTACCTAACAGCCTACAAACTCCAGTGTTGGAATCCTCAGGCCAAACAACCAGTAAGACAGGAACATAATCCCACTCATCAAAAAGAAAAAAAAAAATGAGATGGCAAAAAAATATGTCACAGATGAAGGAGCAAGGTAAAAACCTACAAGAGCAAATAAATGAAGAGGAAATAGGCAATCTACCTGAAAAAGAATTCAGAGTAATTGTAGTAAAGATGATCCAGAACCAAGGAAATAGAATGGAGGCACGAACTGAGAAAATACCAGAAAAGTTTAACAAAGATCTAAAAGAACTAAAGAACAAACAAACAGAGATGAACAACATAATAACTGAAATGAAAAATAAAGAACTAAAAGAACTAAAGAACAAACAAACAGAGATGAACAACATAATAACTGAAATGAAAAATATACTAGAAGGAATCAATAACAGAATAACTGAGGCAGAAGAATGAATAAGTGAGCTGGAGGAAAAAAAGGTGGATATAACTGCCAGTGAGCAGAGTATAGAAAAAAGAAGCAAAAGAATTGAAGACAATCTCAGAGACCTCTGGGACAACACTAAATGTATCAACATTCAGATTATAGCTACGGTGGGAGCTCTGAGTCTGAACCCCTGAACTAACAGAGAACCTCAATCCCAGGAAATATTCATCAGAGTGAGGTCTCTCGGAGGTTCTCATCTCAGCACCAAGACCCATCTCTACCTAACAGCCTACAAACTCCAGTGTTGGAATCCTCAGGCCAAACAACCAGTAAGACAGGAACATAATCCCACTCATCAAAAAGAAAAAAAAAAATGAGATGGCAAAAAAATATGTCACAGATGAAGGAGCAAGGTAAAAACCTACAAGAGCAAATAAATGAAGAGGAAATAGGCAATCTACCTGAAAAAGAATTCAGAGTAATTGTAGTAAAGATGATCCAGAACCAAGGAAATAGAATGGAGGCACGAACTGAGAAAATACCAGAAAAGTTTAACAAAGATCTAAAAGAACTAAAGAACAAACAAACAGAGATGAACAACATAATAACTGAAATGAAAAATATACTAGAAGGAATCAATAACAGAATAACTGAGGCAGAAGAATGAATAAGTGAGCTGGAGGAAAAAAAGGTGGATATAACTGCCAGTGAGCAGAGTATAGAAAAAAGAAGCAAAAGAATTGAAGACAATCTCAGAGACCTCTGGGACAACACTAAATGTACCAACATTCAGATTATAGGGATCCCAGAAGAAGAAGAGAAAAAGGAAGGGTCTGACAAAATATTTGAAGAGATTATAGTCGAAAATTTCCTTATCATGGGAGAGGAAATAGTCACCCAAGTCCAGTAAGCACAGAGAGTCCCACAAAGGATAAACCCTAGGAGAAACACACCAAGACACTTCTTAATCAAACTAACAAAACTTAAATTCAAAGAAAAAATATTAAAAGCAGCAAGGGAAAAGCAACAAATAACATACAAAGGAATCCCCATAAGGTTATCAGCTGATTTTTCAGCAGAAACTCTCAAGGCCAGAAGGGAGTGGCAGGATATACTTAAAGTGATGAAAGAGAAAAACCTACAACCAAGATTACTCTACTCAGCAAGGATCTCATTCACATTCAGCAGAGAAATCAAAACCTTTTCAGACAAGCAAAAGCTAAGAGAATTCAGCACCACCAAATCAGCTTTACAACAAATGTTAAAGGAACGTCTCTGGGCGGGAAACACAAGAGAAGAAAAAGATCCACAAGAACAAACCCGAAACAATTAAGAAAATGGTGATAGGAACATACATATTGATAATAACCTTCACTGTAAATGGATTAAATGCCCCAACCAAAAGACACAGACTGGCTGAATGGATACAAAAACAAGACCCATATATATGCTGTCTACAAGAGACCCACTTCAGACCTAGGGACACAAACAGGCTGAAAGTGAAGGGATGGAAAAAGATATTCCATGCAAATGGAAATCAAAAGAAAGCTGGAGTAGTAACAGTTTGTATCAGATAAAATAGACTTTAAGATAAAGACTGTTACAAGAGATAAAGAAGGACACTACATAATGATCAAGGGATCAATCCAAGAAGAAGGTACAACGATTATACATGTTTATGCACCCAACATAGGAGCACGCAAATATATAAGGCAAATGCTAACAACCGTTAAAGGGTAAATCAACAGTAACACAATAATAGTAGGGGACTTTAACACCCCACTTACACCAATGGAAAGATCATCCAAACAGAAAATGAATAAGGAAATACAAACTTTAAATGACACAACAAACCAGGAAGATTTAATTGATATTTATAGAATATTCCACCGAAAGTGGAAGAATACACTTTCTTCTCAACTGCACACAGAACATTCTCCAGGATAGATCAGATCTTGGGTCACAAATCAAGCTTTGGAAAATTTAAGAAAATTGAAATCATATCAAGCATCTTTTCCGGCCACAACACTAGAAGACTGGAAATCAATTACAGGGAAAAAAAACTGTAAAAAACACAAACACATGGAGGCTAAACAATGTGCTACTAAATAACCAAGAGATCACTGAAGAAATCAAAAAAGAAATAAAAAAATACATAGAAACAAATGACAACAAAAACAGGATGACCCAAAACCTACGGGACACAGCAAAAGCAGTTCTAAGAGGGAAGTTTATAGTAATTCAATCTCATCTCAAGAAACAAGAAAAATCTCAAATAAACAATCTAACCCTACACCTGAAGCAACTAGAGACAGCACTACAAAGAAAACCCAAAGTCAGTAGAAGGAAAGAAATCATAAATATCAGAGCAGAAATAAATAAAATAGAAATGAAGAAAACAATAGCAAAGATCAATAAAACTAAAAGCTGGTTCTTTGAGAAGATAAACATTGATAAACCCTTAGCCAGACTCAAGAAAAAAAAAGGGAGAGGACACAAATCAATAAAATTAGAAATGAAAGAGGAGAACTCACAACTGACACCACAGAAATACAAAGGATTATAAGAGATTATGACAAATAATTATATGCCAATAAAATGGACAACCACGGAGAAACGGATGAATTCTTGGAAAGGTAAAATTTTCCAAGACTGAACCAAGAAGAGTTAGAAAATATAAACAGACCTATCACAAGTAATGAAATTAAAACTGTAATTAAAAATCTTCCAACAAACAAAAGTCCAGGACCAGATAGCTTCACAGGCGACTTCTAACAAACATTTAGAGAACAGCTAACACTGATATTTCTCAAACTCTTCCAAAAATTGCAGAGGGAGGAACACCCCCAAATTCGTTCTATGAAGCCACCACCACCCTGATACTAAAACCAGAAAAAGGTATCACAAAAAAAGAAAATTATAGACTAATATCACTGATGAACATAGATGCAAAAATCCTGAACAAAATACTAGCAAACAGAATCCAACAACACATTAAAAGGATCATACACCATGATCAAATGGGATTTCTCTCAGGGATGTAAGGATTCTTCAATATACACAAATCAATCAATGTGATACACCATATAAACAAATTAAGGAATAAAAACCACATGATCATCTCAATAGATGTAGAAAAAGCTTTTGACAAAATTCAACACTCATTTATGATAAAAAAAAAAAAAAAAACCTCTCCAGAAAATGGGCATAGGAGGAAACTACCTGAACATAATAAAGGCCATATATGACAAACCCACAGTAAATATCATTCTCAATGGTGAAAAACTGAAACCATTCGTACTAAGATCAGGAAGAAGACAAGGATGTCCACTCTCGCCGCTCTTACTCAACATAGTTTTGGAAGTCCTAGCCATGGCGATCAGGGAAGAAAAAGAAATAAAAGGAATACAAATTGGAAAAGAAGAAGTAAAACTGTCACTGTTTGCAGATGCCATGATACTATACATAGGAAATCCTAAAGATGCCACCAGAAAACTACTAGAACTAATCAATGAATTTGGTAAGGTTGTAGGATACAAAAATTAATGCAGAGAAATCTCTGTCATTC
This sequence comes from Physeter macrocephalus, assembly GCF_002837175.3. NCBI lineage: Eukaryota > Metazoa > Chordata > Mammalia > Artiodactyla > Physeteridae > Physeter > Physeter macrocephalus. Next base: position 70,035,763 of record NC_041218.1, read on the forward strand.
CTATACACTAACAATGAAATATCAGAAAGAGAAATTAAGGAAACAATACCATTTACCATCACAACAAAAAGAATAAAATACCCAGGAATAAACCTACCTAAAAAGGCAAAAGACTTGTACTCAGAAAACTATAAAACACTGATGAAGGAAATCAAAGATGACATAAACAGATGGAGACATATACCATGTTCTTAGATTGGAAGGATCAATATTGTGGTAATGACTATACTATCCAAAGCAATCTACATATTCAATGCAATCCCTATCAAACTACCCACGGCATTCTTCACAGAATTAGAACAAAAAATTTTACATTCGTATGGAAACACAAAAGACCCCGAATAGCTAAAGCAATCTTGAGAAAGAAAAACCGAGTTAGAGGAATCAGGCTCCTGGACTTCAGACTATACTACAAAGCTATAGTCATCAAGACAGTATGGTAATGGCACAAAAACCAAAATATAGATCAATGGAACAGGATAGAAAGCCTAGAGATAAACCCACGCACATATGGTCACCTAACCTATGACAAAGGAGGCAAGAACATACAATGGAGAAAAGACAGCCTCTTCAATAAGTGGTGCTGGGAAAACTGGACAGCTACATGTAAAAGAATGAAATTAGAACACTACCTAAGACTCTACAAAAACTCCAAATGGATTATAGACCTAATCTGGTTCTGTTTGTTTAGTTGTGGTTTTGGATTGGCGTATAATTGCTTCACAATACTGTGTTAGTTTCTGTTGTACAACAAAGTGAATCAGCCATATGCGTACACACATCCCCATATCCCCTCCCTCTTGAGCCTCCTTCCCACCCTCCCTATCCCACCCCTCTAGGTCATCACAAAGCACAGAGCTGATCTCCCTATGCCATGCTGCTGCTTCCCACTAACTAACTATTTTACATTTGGTAGTGTATATATGTCGATGCTACTCTCACTTCGCCTCAGCTTCCCCCTCCCCGCCCCGGGTCCTCAAGTCCATTCTCTGTGCCTGCGTCTTTATTCCTGCCCTGCCACTAGTGAATCAGTACCTTTTTTTTTTTTTTTTTTTTTTTAGATTCCACATATGTGAGTTAGCGTACAGCATTTGTTTTTCTCTTTCTAACTTACTTCACTCTGTATGACAGACTCTAGGTCCATCCACCTCACTACAAATAACTCAATTTCGTTTCTTTTTATGGCTGAGTAATATTCCATTGTATATATGTGCCACATCTTCCTTATCCATTCATCTGTTGATGGACATGTCGGTTGCTTCCAAGTCCTGGCTATTCCAGCCAATTCTGTTGGATAATGTTTGAATTCTCAATAATGAAGAATCTTTCATTTTGCTTGATGAAGGTTAAGGTCTTATGTAAAAACATATTTCATAAGAGATACTCTAAATTATGAAGTCACGCTGGTTTCTGCTACTCTTCATTTATGTGAATATTATTAGTCACATTTTATACATGATTCTATCTCCATCTACGGCAAACATATCCCAGAAATTTCCTCAGCGCATATTTTGATAGAGGCTGTTTGGTGAACACGTGGTCTCTGCCCCAGTGAGGAATTATCACCAGAGTAGGGAAGCGAGGAACCGATAACATTTCTTACACTTCACAATTTGATCTAGACCTGTTCTTGGCTTAATAACTTATTTATACAGACAACTCAGAAATTTTCTTACAGCTGCATTCTCTAAAGTAAACCAATTAACTTTCCTGAGAAGTCCACTGTAAAAGAGCTTTGTCTCCTTAAGGCTCAGGATGATGTACAAATGTGTTGACATTCAAACACATTCATCAAATCAAAGGCAAATACAATTAACAAAAATACCAAATGATTAAATAGGAACTGTCATCCACATTCTTGAACTTCTATTTAAGCCAGAAGTGAAACAGTCTGTTTCATAGCCATGAAAATTGCTATGGTGATAAATGTGCAGCAATTTAGGAATCAACTTTTAATTAGATTTCCTCACTTTTTATTCCTTTTATACAAAATCACATTTTTCCCATGTGTTTTTATGTTCTCTATATAATTTCTTTATACCCTATTTTTGTTCCTATATTTTCTACTTTCAATGTCTTCAGTAGGCTTTCCATCACTTAGCTGTTCCATCCAAAAATTGTTTATGGATCCAATTTTCAAAGTTTATTTTTCAGTGTAAAGATGGTAGTTGGTCTGGGGAGTACTGGATCTTGTAAATTTTGCTACGTTAGAGTAATGTAAAAATTATGGATTTAGTATTTCAGTTTTATTAAAGGAAAATTTAATATTTTACAATATAATATTTGAGTTTTTAAAAATTCTAGCTATAAATTCAAGATACATTTAGCTATAATTTCAAAGTCGATTCAACCAAATTTTACAATGTTTTGAAAATATACCTGGGAAACATAATATTTTAGATCATCATTTTATAATCTTAAAGTTGCTTAGAATTTCTCTATTGCTCACCCTACTTGATGTACAAAAATTTACTTCAGGTTTTGACTACTTGCTAATTAAATATTCTGGAATCCTGATAATTGTATTATATGTTTAGAAATTGTGATAAAGTAAAATATCTTGATACATATCTTAAAATTCTTATTCTATTCCCTAGTCCCACTCTGCCACCAGTAACCCAGGACACCTAACAATATTTCAACAGACTTCTACAGACTATAAAGAGCTTCATTTGCTCACTATTTAACTGGTCCTCCATAACTTTGCAAAGTTTATAGAATTTCAATTACATCTGGAAGATTTCCCCAGAGCAGTAGCTAGTGTAGGGGAGGAAAAATCATTTTCCTTCTACCCTTCTAAATTCTTGGCTGAGACGCCCCCTGTAACTAAAGACACAGGAACAGGAGAAAAATAAACAGAAGTTTAATAACATGTATAGCTCCTGGACACATGGGAGAGACCTAGGAGAACTGAGTAACTCTCTGAAATGGCTCAAGCCACCACCTTAAATACCATCTTCAACTAAAGACAAGAGAAGATGTTGTGGGAGGGCAGTTATGGGAGATTTTCAAGCAAAGCACAGTAAACAGGGGTATGCTGCCATGCAGATTTAAGTCCACATCTTCTGCAACGATAAGTTTCTGAAGAGTTTGTCATCCTTCTCTTCCTGGTACATAGAAGGAGACACCTTTACAAATGGAGATTTCCCTTATAAATGTCTCTTATGAAAGAGTAACTGTTACTGGTTTTCAGAACTTCTCTCATGTCTCCTGCTTTATAAAAATAATCAGCTCAAGATAATTCTTAGGCCAAAGAAGCATATTTTGGGGTATTCTGGCAAATTCTGCTGCCCTTCACTAGATTAGCGTTTTGTTGAATGACTAGAGGATGAAAATTCGGGGATGAAATTTTGTTCTCCTTTCATTGCTACTACCCAAGCATCTCCAGTGCTTTCTGATAGAAATTTTATAGATTCATCATTTATATTTTACATCCATACATATTTATATGTTACTTCCTAAGAGCGTGCCCCAGTATAAGGTCAAATATCTATAACAAATTCCTCATTTAAAAAAAGTATATATCTCCAAAAGCTTATCTATCTACGACTATATTTACATTCATTCTGCCTTTCTGAATGAATGTACCAAGTATGATTCCAAAGGCACAGAATCTTAAAGATGGTTTCTCTGAATTGGTCCTGGGTTATGTCTTTGGTTCTCTGAAGTGATTAAATTTAAAGTCAGTAATAACCCTGCTGAAAAAGGGGATAGCAGAAATCCATGGCTGCAGTTACAAAACAGTTATACAAATTTCACCTATAGAACTTTTAATTAAATGTCTAAAGACACAACTCTGGGTAACCAAGTATTTACTGCTGTTGAACATATTAGTAAAAATGAGGAGAACAACGGGGTTGTTTGCCTCCTTCTACTTGTGCTAGAAAATGTGGGTAAGGAAAATAATGAGCTCAGGGATTTAAGTTTTCAGCACAAGGACCATATAAGAGACCTTAAATTTTGTGACTCCTTTTATTTCCTTCAGTCATCAAGATTTCTGAAAACCAAACTCTAAGTCTCATTTTATAGATTACTGAATTACAACACAAATTCAATTCTTAACCTCTCAAAGTTTCTTTTGTTAAAGTTACCATCATGGTTTGGGAAGTAATAAGACCTTGAAAACTGGGACAGAGACTTATGGACAAATTCCACGGAAGCTAAGGAACTTGAAGCCACAATTTCTACCATGGCCGCTTGGCCAGTAGAAGCAGCCCTTCTAACCCTGCAGAAGAGATCAATTTTCCCTGACCTAAAGAACTTGTAATGGCTATCCCGGAAGTAGTTGCCTTGCCAAGGATGCTGATCTTCTTTAGAGCTACAATTAACCCTCTCTTCTTGCTTCCAGACTGTGTAATCAAACTCCAGTCTCAGTAGGCTACAGAATATGAGATACAAAGTTTGATTGATGAGATAGTGCCACACACAAAAAAAAGATTGCACGATTTTACCATTTATATCAATGGAAACCTAGGAATATGTGTGGGACTAGGGTAGAAGAAATGTAATGTTCGCTTAGGTTAAACTCATTGACATGCTGGTATTCTAGATCCAATGTAGTAGTTTGAAGAGTTGAGAATGGTATGTGTTTGGCTGGTTGACTAAAATATGGACCAAAGACAACCTCTATCAAATAAAACTGAACTGTCATATCTTTCTTACTATAATGTAAAGGCAGTTAACCAAAGGCTTAGTGTGACTGGAATGGTAAAGTGAATTTACCATACAAGACCTTCTTACCAACCTCATTCCTTAACTACACTCCCTAGAGTCTAAAAGACTTCTCTTAACCAAGGCTGTGAGAAAAATAATGAAGGGAGCCCCTCACCTCCATCTTTAAAGTGCTCTACTGTGTCTCTTCCTTTGTAAGCCATTTTTTATAGAGGAAAGTGCTACAATCAAACAGGAATCTCTAAATACCACTAGGATCCTGGGGGTTTCAGAAGCCAGCTGGTAACACTTAATTGTCAAGCACAAAGTGAACAGATTTATTTGGTTAGACACAGAGTCAAAACATTAATCAGAAGAGTCTGATCCACAGAGATCTTTGTATTGGCTATGGGATCATGGTATCCCTACAAGTGAAACTGATGGGCAACCTATTAAAATTTTATTTGATTTGTATAAGTGGAAAACTCTAGCCTATACCTCTTCCAAATATTTTGATTTGGTCTGAGGCAGAGCCCAGGTTTAATTTTTAAAAGCTTACCAAGTATAAAACACAGACCTACTAGAGCATGGACTTGAGGATATGGGGAGGGGGAAGGGTAAGCTGTGGGAAGCAGTCGCATAGCACAGGGAGATCAGCTCGGTGCTTTGTGACCACTTAGAGAGGTGGGATAGGGAGGGTGGGAGTGAGGGAGACGCAAGAGGGAAGAGATATGGGAACATATGTATATGTATAACTGATTCACTTGGTTGTAAAGCAGAAACTAACACACCATTGTAAAACAGTTATACTCTAACAAAGATGTTAAAAAAAAAGAAAGCTTACCAAGTGATTCTGTCACATATCCAACATTGGAAAACACTGAGCTAAGCTACTGATTTTCTTCCTTTAACCTTTATAGGAACTGCATATGAGTGGAAAGTTGATTGATGTGAATGTCACTAGAGTGATTCCTGCCTCCTGCTCTAAGATAAATGAATAAGCAGTGAAAGAACCTTGGGCATCCAAGATACAAGGGTGAATTATAGATATGAAGATAGATAGATAGATAGATACATACATACAAACATAGATTTACATTTAGGTATACTAAACCTTACAAATGGAATATATCCCCTTGAATGAGGCTTTGTACTCCTGACTTGTATCAATATCTCTAACTATAGAGATGTTTTGATTACACACAATAATGGGTAATACATGTACATAATTTTAGAACTGGAAAGTTTTAATTAATATGCTGTATACATGTATAATAGTAGAAATGTTGCCATATTTGAAACCTTAGAAATGTTGACAAATGAAATAAAAAATGGAAAACATAATGGCAAATGATTAAAATATAAGAACATAATCGGTAAATGGGTTTGTGATGGTTACTAAACTTAAGATAAATTAGGAATAGTGCTACCTGCCAATATGTAAATAATACATACATATTTTCAATTGACTTATAATAAATAATGCCTGGCATTGAGATGTGCTCACCTTGTCTCATAGAATATAATTTTGTCAAGTGAAGTAATTTTAATGATTACATCAAGAATGGGTATTCTGACTCATATAGACAAAATAATTTCCTCTAATTTCATATTTCTAATTTCTACAATGTTAAAATTTACCATCATTTCACTACCATTCCCTTTCCTGATCTCTCTCTCCCTTCCTTACCCAGCTTAAATTCTAAGGTCAGTCATTATAAACACTTCCTTGCATCTCTCTGACTTTGTCAAATTTGCCTGGCTTTTCACAGCCAATTTATTAACCCCTGAACACTTGCAGCTGAATGTGGCTGGAGGGAGACACATGACCTCTTGACTGATTCCACTTTTAATATAAGACCAGTAACCTCAAACACACTGGCCCTTCATGCTTCCATGCAATTATACTATACTTCCAAAACCAAATATTCCATAATTTCTTAATCCTCAATTCTTCCCCCACCACCAGCCTCAATCTAAGATAATTATTTTGTATCCTACAGAGAGAACTGAAACAATCAAAAAAGAACTCCCACACATTCCCATCACTACATCCCAGCATCTGCTCCTATGTTCTCTGCCTTATTGTCTGCTTCCATAGGTGAACAATAATGGGACAAGGTTGAATATGGCCATTCTGCTTTAAAAAAACAGATGTTATCTTAGTCCTACGGAATTGGAGAAATAAGTTAATTGACCCGGATTTTAAATACCTTCAATGAGTTCATTTAGTTACATAACAACTGTGATGTGAGCAGCAGTAAAATTAAGTAATTTACCATAATTAAGTGGATGTACCCTTTGCCAAGACACTTTTCTTAGATAACTTTCTGTAGCTTTTCTATTAAATCTGCATCTGATTCAGTCTCAAATATTCTTGTGAAATGCCTCAAATCAGTAACTTATAGCTCAGCCTGAATGTTTTAAAAAGCTCAGATTCACCATATTTGTGATGAAGACCTTCAGTAGAGATGGTGTAACTGATTAAAAGGCAGTAATTGACTGCACAACCATTGTTTCACATGTATAGTTAACGGCAGTAAAAGGCAGGCAGAACAAGATCAAAACCAACAAACCAAGAACAGCTAACAGTATTGCCCTCTGTTTGCTGGTGGCTGATCAGCTTTTTCCTTACCCTTTTACCTGAGCCACTTATCTCTGTGGTAGCCATGGAGTCTCCTTGGTAACGCTCTTTTTGTGTGACCCAGTCGGCACAGCCCAGATCTTTTCCCAAAGCCGTTTGGATTGTCAGCTATCGTGACAATACAATTTTCCAGCAGGCCATATTGTGTTTTTGGCCTAACATAATCCAGGATATAGGAAGATCCTAGACAAAAACTGAAGGAATTTACAGTTTTGAGTCCAGTCACTTAACTTGAATCAGATAAAGCCATTTCCTGTTTCTAAAATGTTTAATTCACTGATACAGTCACGTGATCTTTGGAAGGAAGCCAAAGATGGTATTGTCCTCCTCTCCATCTCTTTTCCATATAATTTCTTACATATAACCAAAGATAGACATTTTTCAACAACATTGGAGTATAGTACACTCAGGGGTAATAGCAATTAGCTACTTCCCAAGACGTTATGAAAATGATATAATTGTTTGTAACTGGATTCAGATATTAAATGAATGTTCCTAAGAGTAGTGCCTCCTACAGAGCCTGAAGCCATGGCCCTACTTCAATCATGTAAATGAGTAAGATACGGGGGAGCCCCTGCCAAGGAGAACATTAATGTAATGTTTGATAATGAACTGAGGAGGGCAGAGAAATCACTCATGACAGTAGGGCTTGATAAATTTTATAATAAAGTTATGAAATACTGTGGAAATTTAGAAAGTAGAAGGAAAACTATTTCTGGAATGGGATGGCTTCAGGAAACAAATGACAACTGAACTGAGAACCACCTACTGGGAATATTTTTATTATGTGCAAGAAAACGCTACTTCCATGTAAATACAAGCTCAAATAGCTATTTAATAGTTTTTTCCCTAGTTGGGAAGTTGGTGATGCAACCAGAATGCATGAGTTTGTCCTCAGAGCACAGGGGCTAGTTTGCCTTCCCTCTACCCTGCTTCTACGTCCTATTCACAAAATGACCAGTGAGGCAGGGGGGCATTAAGGGTTTTCTGGTCTGCAGGATGGGGTCAGCAACACGCTAGAGGTAGCTTTCTATTATCAGACTAATGTCAAGAGACCCAAAATTTATTGCAAAGAAGCAACTGATTTTGATAAAAAGAACTATACATAAAGGTGGGCCCCTAGGTAAACTGTTTATAGATCTCTGCCAGCCATGTTTTACTTTTTCCTCAGCCTCAACTCTAGAATGCCTTAGCTATTATTAATCTGTTTTTTGGGCAATGCTGCTTTTTAAAAAACACTCCTGCAATAATGTTTATGTTTACTAGATGTCTTATGTTTGTCTTCCAGACTATGGGTATATATACACATATAACCAACAGATTAAAGAAATAGGCAGGTTAAGTAAGTTAACCAACTGGTAGGTCCTTGGGTTTGGGAGTGCAAATAAAAAGACTTTACAATAGAGTCACATAAAAATAAAGCGGTGTTCTGTCTCTAAATAAGCAGGAGATCCTGGAAGAAGCATAAAACTAAATAGACATGGATATGAATTCTGTCAACCTGTGACCTCAGACTTGTTAGTTAAGCTCTGTGAATCTCAATTTTCTTATCTAAAAATACAGATAATATCAACTATCTTTAAAAATTATTGTAAGCATTAAAGATGATATCTATAAACCATCAAATACAGCGTCTGGTATTTCATACATATTCTCTATATATTAATGTGCATTGCAAATGCAAGCATTGTTTGTCACTAGGCTCAGGCATTCAGTGAAGTTGCATATTCTATACAAAGAAAGACCTGGGACACATTAAGCCTCCTTCTGGTGAGACACAAATAGCCTAATGGAAATTACACTCAGTTTGAAATTACAGGACTTGGGCTCTGACTTAGAAATTACCACCTACTAATTATATATTTCCAGAAAAATACTTAAACTCCTTGAATCTAAGTGTTGCCCGTATGAAGCCAGTAGTAATATACCTTAGTAACACTGTAAGTATAAAAGAGATGTTTGTAAAACAGAGTGTATACTGTGTAGTGTAAGAAAGATGTAAAAAGTGTAATAATATCTAAATTTAACCAATCATACAGCATGTCTTTTGGCTAAGCAGAAGTATGAAAATCAATGAAATTCTTATAATAACCTCTTATTGTAATCTATTGCTGCTTGTCATCATGGGGAATAAAAGAATGCGTACTCTTGATAGGTACCATGTAAAAATAAAATTCAAGTGACCAGATCTAAAAATGAAAGAACAACATGTAAATATATGATTCTAAGACTCATTCTGTCCCCAGATACCCTTTTCATAATGTAGCACTGTCGTGATCCTTTGTACTGAACTGACAAACATTTTCTCATCTTTGGAACTTATTGTGAGTAATATGTAAATAAATTCCCAACAAATCTATTCTCTAGTTTACACATCACGGTCTCCAGGATCTTTTCACACTGAGAAAAAGTTTACTAAATCAGCTCTAATGGAACATACTGAGGGAACTATATTGTAAATTAATGACTGGAAACAAAATCTTCTCCTTTCAAAGACTGAGTGATGATAATCCACTTTTGCTGGTCTAGAGACAACAATCCAAATCACTCCACAATAAAATCACTAAGGTAAAACTGAAGGCTTTAAACTAGAATTGTTCCTAAGAATAGTGTGTTTTAATATTCATAATTTGCTTTGGTATTTCTATTTAAATATTCCTATTTTAAAGTCAATATTTTAATGAAATCACACTTCTTTTCTTCCTACAGAATCTTTTTAAATCTGATACCCTGTGGTTGTAAATCTGTCTAAGAATTATCTTAATTTTTCATTCTTGGAAATGTAGTGAAAGTGGTTGATTATAATTCATCTAATTTCTCTTCCTTCTAATTGTATCTTCAGGAATTTAGAGCATTGTCCTCTTCACTCCCTTCTCCCCGGGTGACACTCCTGTCCCCAGCCTTCAATTCTGGCCATCCATATTCTTATCTAATTCCCCTTGTGCTAAACCATTGCTTGTAGTTTTGAGACACAACCACAAGGGTTCAAAATGAATTTCTTGATTATTTTCTTCTCTCTGTTTTACAGCACAACTCCTGTCTTGCTTGTCCTGACTCCCAACAGTGCCACCCAATAATTTGCCTCTGGTCGGTAGTACTTTTTTCCCTATGCAGACCTCTTCAAAGGAAAAGATGGCTGGCAGCAACTAAGCATGTGTGATAATAGATATGCCTGGTGCCCTGAGCAGACAAAAGAGAAGCCAAGAAGCCACTGTGGACATATCTCCATGTAGCTGGGGTGGAGGGGTGGGGGGGGGAGGATTTCTAAGGAAAAAGGAAAGAAAAAAAAGGAGTTTAGGTTTATTGAAGTTGAAGAAATTACTCAGTTTTCAAAGTCACCAGTGTAGCAGAGAATATTCTAGGTAACCCTCCTTTCTTTCACAATTTTCATTTTATTATGTTATTAGTAGTGTGTGTAAAACTATTTATCTATACGCCTATTAGGAATTTTATGATAATTCTTTTGAACACGTGATCTGTCTTACTTCTTTAAATGAAATAAAATTTAGTCCTCTAATGGAAACAAAGCTTATTTCTTATTATTTAAAATAATTTCAGAATCAAAAAAGTCCTTTAAAAATGTATTCTTTGAAGAGACCGGTCCTCATAGGAATATGAACAGAGTATGAGTGGCTCACCTCCTGGAACCACCATGAAGTGTCTTCCCTCAGGGGTACAGAATTGCATGTCCATACAATTGCATTATGGGTGGTTTTGCCCTTCTTTGGAAGCATCTGGTAGAGGCCACTTCCCAGACAGGATATTGAACAAGAGTCCTGTTCCGGTATGACAATAACCACAGGCGGGTCCTACAAATATTCATTTAGTGGTAGTGTCTGTGCTTAACTCAATATAGCCTTGTTGTCACTTGTCAAGTAAATCAAAGGCACATAACGTGTATTGAATGCCTGACAGTATCTAAGTGTATCAGTCACGCTTGAGTAATCCCAAAGGTTTAATTTGAAGAGAGGAATGGAAAACCTGCATTGTATAAAAGTTGGGGGTCTAGGACATATGTTCTGGAAATAGGAAATTGTAAAATGCTACATACAATTCCTCTCCTTTTTTGCAATTTTAATATGTTACTTTATTTGGTGTATGAATTAAACTAGAAATATACTTTTATTTTAAGTAGCATAAAATATATTTAATTTGATCTCTGGCTACTTGGGTTTGTTTAGGGCAATGGTTCCCAAATTTATTATAACTATACTTCAGAAACTCTTAATTTTTATTTTTTCTTTTCTCATGTTTAAAATGAGATTGCTTTTATACTCATAAATACCTCACTTTTATTTTTATCTGCATATGGTTCAACCTTTTTATATTGTTGTTATCCTTTTGTTTTTCTATCCAGCAACGAAAAATAACATTCTAGAACAATGGAACATTTTCATGAATGTTGATATCATATTTTCAACAACCCTTCTCTACTCCTTCCTCCCCACCATTCAAAAAATGATTGGGCCTGGAAGTCATTTTAAAAAATGCTCCAATATGAAAAAAAGGTTCTCTAGTTGCCGTGAAGTGTGATCAAGGAAACTATAACACAAGGAGTCAACAAGGAAAGGAATACTTGAAAACAAGGGAACAGATTAGGATATTAATATTTCAGTCATGTAATCCATGTAATTGTTGGAATTAATACACTTGGCCATTGGTTTTACAGTGAAAGAAATTTTGTGTTTCTTTGAAGTATTACTTAAAATAATAGAGAAAAGAAAAAAATAGTGTTAAAAATTATGTATCACTTTAACCTCAATGATTTAACATCTGGCATACGTGTGTGTTATGAATATATACACATATTTATCCGGAGTAATGAGTGAGCAGTACTTTCCCTTCTCATCTTGAGTATCACATCTGTTGTGTTGTTTAAAGTAATTAACTTCCTTGAATACAGAATGTTGGTTTATACAAAATAATTCTAAAATATCAAAATAATTTAATGAGCTTCAAAAACTCAAAATTGTCAACGACAATAGTTATATCATTCTGTTTCAAATCTTTCTGCTTATAATTTTTTGTGGACAGATGAAATCACTTTGTTTAAGAGGAGGCAACTTCAGAAAGACATCAGAAGGAGAAGATTCTTTCCACAGCCTCCTGAGAGTCTTGGCTTAAGCACTGGGTCCATCAACAAATGGAGACTTGTTTATCTGTAGAATAGTTTCTATCATTGTTGAATAAAACAGTGCTCTAGGAAGGGCAGAATATTGCTTAACTGCTTACAAAATGAAGTTAGAGCTCTGCAATTTATTGGATAAAAGGATATGACGTTAGTCAATCCCTGGGCTCTAGAACTAGGTTAAGCTATATTAACTCATCACTGAGAATTTTTTACATTCCCTGATTGGTTGATACGTTTCCTAGGTTAAAATTTATTCTCCCTTTGAATTTAAAGGCCTTCTTCCACAGCCTTCAAATATGCCAAATTTCTGATCACTTTTGGTCCATTTGTCAATGACTTGTATCTCTGGAAATTTTAGAATATACTTTTCATCCATGTTGTTCAGAAATTCCAAAATGATACGTACTGGAGCAATTATTTGTTATTCATTTTACTTGGAAAGCAGTGGATACTTTTGATCTGACAACTTATGTTTTTCAGCCCTGAAGATTTTTATTTTAATTTGTGATTTTTCCCCTGTCCATATTCTCTGTTTTCTATTATTTAAATAGCTAAGAGTTTAGTGTTGTACTTTCTGTACTCTAGAGAGGAAATAATTCCCCAGGGATTTGAAGAATGTTTTGTTGGACACAGAACTTGCTAGGTGTCTCAAAACAGGTGATAAAAGGCTTGATGATTGGTGGTAGAATCATGTAGACACGTAGTGGGGCAGATAGGTAAAAGCAAATGCAGATCAGCACACAAATGAAAGAAGACTGAAGACAGTGGACAGATTTACTTTTTTTTTTTTTTTTTTTTTTTTTTTTTTTTGTGGTATGCGGGCCTCCCTCTGTTGCGGCCTCTCCCGTTGCGGAGCACAGGCTCCGGACGCGCAGGCTCAGCGGCCACGGCTCACGGGCCCAGCCGCTCCGCGGCATGTGGGATCCTCCCAGACCGGGGCGCGAACCCGGTTCCCCTGCATCGGCAGGCGGACGCGCAACCACTGCGCCACCAGGGAAGCCCCAGATTTACTTTTGATGAACTAGTTTTACAGTAGATTAATAGGAAGGATGGTTCAAAAGAACTATTACGATCATACTGAGGAAGTCCTTGAGCTCAAGCTCCAGACAATATTTTACCACGTGCAAGGGGAAGACAGTGATTATTTTTACTGGGGAGTAACATGATTGAAAGTATTTTTAAAAGAGCAATCTGATTGTGTTGAGGGCGAAAGATAATAGTAGAGAGATGAGGTAAGAGGCAGTGAAACAATACAGAAGGCTTTCACATGCAAAATTGCTGCCTTGCTTCGCTGTTTTCTGACAAGTACAGTCTCCTCTTCTCTTCTGAGTCCCCAACACTCTCCTGCCCTTTGTTCAAGCTGTAGCCTGGCTCTGAGTCTCGTATCCTCTTGACTCACCAAGTGATATCTGACAGCCATTTCAAATCTAGCTCAACTCTGAAGTTCCTCCACTTGCTCCTCACCAGCCCCCCAACCTAGTTAGAATGACCACCCTCCCCTTTGATCACATTTCTCTTTTTGAATACATCTATTATTGGTACCTTTATCTTGAATAATTGTTACTTGTTCCTGAACCTGTTCCTCTAGACAGTCCCGAAGACAGGAAACTGTTTTCGTCACTCACATGCTCAGAAAGACTATTTGTGAAATGTGAGTTAAGTAGTAATGGCAAGGTACATGTTGTATGTCTGATGACTTTACTTACTCCTGGATGATTTAAGCAAAGAGTAAGAGACAAAGCATGTACTTAGATTCCACTGTACTACCTGGACAAGATAAATCATAATCATGACATCCTAAATATTGTATACACTCTGATGCAGTGAACTGTTGAATCCGTATTCATCAAGTTTAGTCGTACAAAACAAAATTCCAGGGCTCCCCTGGTGGCGCAGTCGTTGAGAGTCCGCCTGCCGATGCAGGGGACGCGGGTTCGTGCCCCGGTCCGGGAGGATCCCACATGCCGCGGAGCGGCTGGGCTCGTGAGCCATGGCCGCTGAGCCTGCGCGTCCGGAGCCTGTGCTCCGCAACGGGAGAGGCCACAGCAGTGAGAGGCCCGTGTACCACAAAAAAAAAACAAACAAAAAACAAAATTCCAATAACCTATGTGAGAAGTATATTCTATACAAAACTGCAGAGACAAAAATTAACCTGAAAGCATTTAAAACAACATGGTTGTCTGCGTGATATAATACAGCACATACAACCAAGAGTTAGTTAAGCACGGAGGAGAAGAACAAACTGCTACCCAAATACCAATGTTTCAATGCTTACCTAATCACAAATAAAGTACAGCTCGACATGGTAAAATATCAATTAACCTTAATGAAGCTGATCAGTAGAAAACAGAACACTTTCTAATAAAGATAAAATGTCCATGATGGCATAATTAATAAATTAAATGTAATACAAAGGCTGATTCTATAAATGAAATTCTTAAAAATGGTAAAACAGCTTTTTAATCAAGTTATTTAAAATGTTATTAGGTCATATTTGACACATACAAACATCATATATATATCATCACATATGTAAATTATGAAGCTTAATAACAAAATAAACATCCCTCCCAGAACTCAGCACCCAAACTAAGGTCTAGAGCATTTCCAACATCCCTTGCTGTGATCTATATCTTCTTACCCGCTTCTCTGCACAGTACCAACTGATGAGCAACTATATGGAATTTTATATTTATCATTTCCTTGTAATATTTTTATTATCTTTATCACATATAATATGCAACTCTATGGGACATGTACTTTTTACTTTGTTTCTGAGTTCTCTGAAATATTATTATAGTGTATGTTGCCATCTTTGACTTGCTTTTTATACTCACAAGTGATTCTAAATTTCACACAAATTGGTAACTGCTGCTGTTGTTCATTCATTTTCACTGCTTATAATATTCATTCTCCTAAAAATGGGCATTTTAATTGCTTCCCACTTTTTATTCTTGACAGCATTGTTATGAATATTCTTGTTGACTGGTGGTCAGGTATAAGAATCTTTTGAGGGCAGGGAATGGGTGCAGATTAGAAATAGCATTGCTGGATCATTTGGTATGTGAATATTTAATCTTACAAGACTTTGCCAAATTGATTTCCAATGTATTTCAACAATATGTAAAAGTTGCCATTGATTCACATCCTTGCCATTAGTTAACATTTTACCAAAATGTTAATACGTTAATATGTTTTTACCAAAACATATTCAAATATGGGCTATGCATTAAATATATTAGATCCTGGCCATTATAGGGAGTAGTAGGGAATAGAGTAAAATTAGAGAGTCCGGCTAGAAAGAAGTAAAAATAAACTAACAAAAAGAGAGGCTGCACTTGACAATAATATAAATTATATATTATGTTTAAGTTATGTATATATAAAATATAACAATGTAATATAGGAATAATAAAAATATGCCATGAAATGTAGAGAATAATTCACTCAGTGCTTGAAACTGAGCTAGAAGGAATTAAAGCAGTAATGAATAAAAATTAATTTGGTTAACTACAAAAAACTAGGTTTACACTTATTTTCTCTGCACATTGAAGATATTATTCTCAGATCTAACACATCCATTATAGCTGCTGGCAAACAACTGTCCATCAAATTGGCACTCCTTTGAGGAGATTTGTCTTTTCTCTCTAATATCGTTTAAGATCTGCTTTTATATTTTTTCCATTTTGTGTTTCCCTACAATAGTTTTAAGCATTGGTTACTTTTACTCTTTCAGCAGTAACAGAAACGATCCAGTGGTCATTTTCTGAGATATTTCCTTTCTTTCATTTCATTTATTCTGTCCTTCTGGGATTTAAATTAGATATATATTGATACCAGGACTTCTATTCTCTAAATAGCTAGATCTCACTTTTATTTTTTCAATCCCCTCACTTCTCTGTGCCATACTGTAATTTCTTCAGATCTAATTTTCAGTTCACCAGTATCTCATTAGTTTTGTCTAATCTACTATTCAAACCATATATTGATTTTTTAAAAGTTATTTCAATAATTACATTTTTCTTTCTTAAAGCTTATTTTGGCTCTTCCAGATATCCTAACCATTTTGAATAGTTTGTTAGTTTCTCCTTTTTATAATTTTATGGTTTATGTTTTTTATTTACATATTTCATACGTAATTATTTTATATATAATGATTCTGAAGGCTGGCAGAATATGCCACCCCAAAAATATGCCACTTTGGCATAAGGATTATTTTCAGTTAAAGGTACTTGAAAAACAGCAGACATAAGAAGGGCATTCTGATCTCCTCTTTTCTTCCTGGAACACAAGATAAAACTCTCATATAAAAGATGCCTTCCCTGTACCAGGAGAAAAGAAACATTCTGTGATGGGAGTCAAAGCCTAGAGAATTCTGTACAAATGGACCCTGTTAAAATAATTCTTATCTTTGATTAGCCTCCCTATATATTTTAGTTACTTTTTCATAATTGCCTCTCTTTGTTCAAACTAGTATAAAATTATTTAGGTTTTGTTACTTCTTTGGATCTTCTTTTCCTTCTGTCACACAAAGCTTACATTTGCATGTTTTTCTCTTGGTAATATGTTTTATGTCAATTAAATTCTCCCGCCCATCTGAAAACCTGAAGAAGGTAAAGGTCAAGTTTTGCCTCCCCTACAATTCCAATAGCTGAGGTTATTGGGGCTCCTAAACTAACAGCTTTTTCCTACTGACTCTCACTCATGACCCTTCGTTTTCTTATATGTTTGGTGCTCTTCGATTATAGGCTTATATTTAGTTGAACTTAATTAGTGCTCTTCCATAGTAGATATTCATTTTCTGCTCTTAGCAATCAGGGGAGCTACCAACTGGGAATGATTTATTCACCTTTTAGGGTCCTGGCCTTCATAAAAGAGCCTAAGGACTTCTATCTTCCAAACAGCTCACTGTCTAGTCACCTGACTCCAGCAAGGATGGCATTTATGTTGAGAGACACCTCACCCTTTGGGTGTTAAATAGGCTCCAATTCCAATTTCAATCTTTTTTCCTCTACCTTTGCTGTTTTTGTTTTGTCTCCTTGGAGATATCCCCAACTTCCGATTAATCCAATAATATAATAAAACTATGTGCTAGGCAAGAAGATCTAGTTTCGTTTTGTGCTCCTAAAGGCCATTCAAAGCAATTGCTGAGAATGAAATTTTACAAATTTGACTTTGTAGAGGTTAGTACACTTGGTACATACTTCCAAGTAAAAATGGTGGTTACATTATTTGGGTTACTTTCAATATTGATAACTATAGCACAAAATCATCTTTGAAAATTAAACTGATGTTAGTGTCAAATAATACTTAGTTTTTTCGTAAATTTTTAGAACTAAGCTAGGACATATATTCCATAAATTAACAGAGCTCCCTTAAAGCACATGTTAAAAGAGCTTAAGAAAGATCACTTCAGCCAGCATTTCTCTTCCTCCCAAAAGGTTGATCAGTGTGCCTTTGCCTGTGAGCTTAGCCTTATGCTAATTTCCAAAGTCAAAAATTACCTGATCCACAAGGTACTCATTTAGCCCCAGTTCTATATAACACAAGGTTCAATATAAAGGTTCCGAACTCTCATAATATTCCTAATCCTTTAGTCCTTACTCACATAAAGTGTGCTAATGATCATAATGTCGAACATCTGAATCACAATCCACAAACCCAAGTACATAGGAAATAGTCGTTTTAAATAGGTATTAAATAATCAAATTAGAATGGATTCTAAGTCTCTATACATGGCAGGTGGGAAATTCTAATTAAGTCATTATTAGGGCCCCATTCTTTTTCAAGGTCTTAGTGAAATATGGCCTGGGAAAGGAAGCCAGACACACTGACATGTGAACCTTAGGAGTCACAACTAAAACTGTTACCGTGTACCTGTGAAGAGGTTCTAATCTGGAAACTCTGTTTTCATGGTTTATGTAGAGCAAGAATGCCATCCTGGGACTGGGGATTCTGATGTTTATTGTTCAGCATCCATAGTCTCTCCTTACAACCTTTATCTTTGGTGTCTTCTCACCTACTGTTAGACAAGAGGTAATACCTCTGTCTTTTCTCTTGATCTTTCAAATTTTTCTTTTCTTCTCTAGTTACACTCATAAGCATTTCCCCAATTCCTTCATCCCAAGGCTTTTAGGCATCAAATGGCAAGGAAAGATAGGAGTTTAAATCACTTTTACTTTTGGCCCAGCAAGGCAACTTCCCCTGAGGCTATGGAACACCAAAGATCATGGCTACCTCAAAGAAGAGGAGGGAGAGAGGGAGGGCAGAAAGACAAGACCAAAGTGATTATCTTGCCATGGTAATTACTGCTAATATTTATTTAATATTTCTTGAAAGCCTGATATGTGTCAAAAATGAAGCCAAGAAACTTACTTTACAGTCATCTCATCTAATCCTCAAAACAATCTTATGAAATAGGTACTATTATTATCTCCATTTTACAAAAGGCTAAAAAGAGTTTAAATCACAGCCCCTGCTCTCCCAGTTACTAAACTGAATAGCCAGGATTTAGACCTCAACAATCTGACTGTACATTATACTGCCTTTGGTCATTGATTAGGCTCCAGAAATCTTGCTTGTTCCTTAGTTCTTTAGTAACTACCTAAGTTACCAGTCTAGGAATTTCAATTAGCCTTAGATGTATGTCTTTCTTCTGACAGTTTTCTCCAAGAATTTGGAGTCTATTATTGAATCTCAGACTGATGAATGGACATCTCACTGTCTCTTGAAAGACTTCTCTAAGGCCAACTTCTCTTCATGGCCAGCCATTCCGCAGAACCCCCTAAAGTCATGCTCTATAAATCTGCTGAAACAACTTGTTGCTACTACTGCCCTAAACCTGCACGTGACACGCTGAGGTGGTAGTATGTGTCACTCAGTTTGTCTGTCCCATCAGTAGGGCTAAATTTTATGCCTGTCTCTTCCCATTCCTTCCCTTTACCAGACACCTGGCAGGAAGCCAAGGTACAACAGATGCAGCATGTAGACTATAGTCAACTGAGAGGTACTTTAACAGTAGAAGTCATTTTGGTCAATGAGTAAAATATTTACACTCTATAAACATTTGGTCTTTGGTGCCATATTCATAATCAGAAGGAACTTAAAAATATGCTTCTACTCTGTCAAGCAAGGCTTACAGAGGGAACTGGCATGTAAATCTTCTACTTCAGAATATGTAAAACATACACAGTAAAAGTTTCCACCACTATAGAGCAGCTTGCTCTTTAAAATGTCATGTTTTCTTAGAATGGAAGGAGTGATGGGAAGATTTTTAGAATGACTTTAATCATCCTGGAGAACACTATCTCAGTACTGTTCATTTTGCAAATGCTCAAATGGGGTAGATTATGCAGAAATTAGAAAGCAAGAACATTTAAAAACCAATGAATAGCATACATTGTAAATTATATAATAGGAAATTTTATAGTATAATCAAATTATGATAAAATATGTATTTGCTGTATCACTAACCTATTGAACAATCTTACATTTCTATTACTTGCCCTGTATAAAAAGATAAGTATCTGTGTCAAACCTGAACATCATATTTATAAATATTTCTCTTTCACATGCATAAACTGTTGTCAGACCCAGAAATTATACTGCTTTTTTAAGGTCTAGAAACTTGGGCTAACATCGGTGTTATTAGGCAGGTGAGTATGCCACAGATATGCAGTCAAACATTCTGTAATATAATCCAAAGAAACTAGCATCTGATTGACTTTCTCAATACTGTTCTATACTGTATCTTTGATTTATAAGGAATAATTATTTTTTAATTACTTAAATAACACTAGAATACAGTACTTTCTTCAAATGTGTTTCACAGAATAGAAACTAAAGATTAAAAGAATTAATTAAATACATCAAAAGGTTATTTATCCACACCCAGGAAAGCATTAAAAAGTGCAAATAAGAAAAACGAACAGAAGTACATGATTCTTACAAATCCCCTAACATTCTCAAGTGGAGTGTATGTGTGGGGAGAGTGGTCCATAAATATTTTTAGTAAGGAATAATAGGTGCTTCCAAAGTATATTACATTTACCTGTAGGAGCACTTCCTCAATTGTAATCATGTGTTTACATGCCTATCTATACCTGCCCCTTTAAGGCAGGCTACTAAGTTTGGGGTATCATCACGATTTAAGTGCCAAGATGTTCTGAAGAGTCACAAGTGTTTGGAGACATTTTTAAGTCTTATTTGCAAGAAAGCAGGACAAGTGGCATAATAATTTTATTTTCGTCAATAGGGTCAAAATATCTCATGACTACTGCACTATCATGATGAAAGAAGATGAGGTAAGATATTGAATAAATAAATGATGTCTCAAATGCCATCTTCAACTTGCTTGCTATTAATAGTATTTGAAAAGATAATTGCTTTCTGAATGCAAATGATTACAAGAATCTTATGAAATAAAGTTGTTAAAAAGCCTATTTAAAATATATGTAAGTGTCAAGTCTATCAAAGTATGAATACAATGTAAATTTGCTATTATAATAGTTATAGATTTGTTGTAGTTATATAAGCTTACACGTTCAGAATAAACAGCACAAGAGAAATATATCAAAATGTTAACAATGGTTATCTCAAGATAGTGATATTATGGGTAACTGTCTTTTCTGTATTTCCCATATTTTTAAAACAATAAACCACAGTGTTTAAAAGGAAAATGAAATGTTATTTTTACCATATCTTAGATGAAACTATTCTCACCTTTCACGTTTTTCCATATCTTCACAATGTCAATCACCATTATTCTCACAATCGAAGATGCTAGGATTATTATCCCATGTCTCTTTAGGATATTCTGTAACAGAGAAATTTAATGATTATTACATTATTACACTGTAGAGCAAAAGCTATTGCCCATATCCACTTTCTTCCAAACCAGAGAAAATTGGAAAACTTTCATTTCACCTTAAAATTTTAGGGATACTATGCTCTAAAGTGTTGCTCATAAATAATAATTTTAAAGAAAAATTTCTGTTAGAAAAGGAGAAGGTATTTTTCTTATTAAAATAGCTATATAATTATATTTTTCTTATAAAAATTAATTGACTGAAAATTTTCTATTCTTAGTATAGAGTTGATTTATTAAACATAAAAAATTAAAAACTAAAAGCACAGGTCTAATCCTGCAATCAAAACATAAGTAGCAAATAAAATTCTGATATAAAACTGTTAATGCAATTATACAGTTAATTCTGATACCCTTTATAATTTTTGAAATATAAGCATTAAGTCTTGTCAAGTTAATCCTATAGAAATACGTATATTCAGATTTTTGGTAACTGAGTATTTAAATCTGTAAGGTCAGTATTTTCTTATTGTAAATCTAACTTAGTCACTAGTTTCCTGAGAGAAGGAAGAATGTAAATAATTTATACATGAAACACGAAGCTTAACATGTGGCTCAAATATTGTAATCCCAAATGAATTATTAAAAGAAAGATGTGATAGAATTATTTAGTGCTGCATGAAAGGTAGGCTTACATACTGTGTAATCTAACCATTTCCTAATATTTTTAAAAAGGTTAGCTTTATACCTTCTACAAAGTGTTTTTGTCTAGACATAGAAAACAATCAGCTATTTTTGTCAAAGTTCTCTTCATTAAAATGAAATGATTAGATATGTGAGTTGTCTTGGTTCTGAGATTCCATTACAGTTTTATTAAAATTAAACCAAAAAAGATCATATCATATTATTCCTGTTTTTACTTAAAATGACCTATATATTTGGACAGGGCACAAAAATTTAGTCTTAAAGGCACACAGTTTTTTTCTGGAGGGTACCTGCTTTACAAATAAAAGTATTATCATAGAACATCCCCTACAGATTTCTCTAGTGCTCTCATGATCACAGTATTGTCTTCTAAAATATCAAGTGGATTTCAAAATTACTGAAGTGTTCACAGCATATAAAAAAGTTAATGTTGTTTTCATAAAATATAAAGATCAAAGCCATGTTTGCAGTAAAAATTTCAGTGTGCCTATATATTTATATACATGTGTTTTTTAACAGTCACTCTATTATTCAGTTCATATTATATAGTTCAATTAAGTATCATAGATATAAAATAACAATGACTTAAACAAGCCTGAAAGTCCAGACTGATGAGGCACTCTGCAGAGTCTAAAACTCAGGCTTCTTCCCTCTTATTCCTCTGCTGTCTCTAGGGTGGGCTCCTCCTCCTCAGGGTCCAAAACTGCTCACCACCACATTCACAGTCTAGCCTTAAAAAACGGGGTGTGGCAGACAGTTGACAGCACAGTCCTTCCTCTTAAGGGCATATCCTGGAACTTGCATCCATTACCTTTTAATGTAGCTCACTGGCCACAATTTAATCTCAGATCTACAGCTAGTTACCAGGGAGACTGGAAATTATAGTCTCTATTCTGGGTAGCTTTGTGATGAATTAAAAGTAAGGAACTCTGTCTGTATCAAAGAAAGGAAGAATATATACCAGGAGAAAAGTAGTAGCCGCTGTTGTAGTCAGATTTGCAAAAGCTCTAAAAGTCTAGTCGCTCAAAACCACAATGAGATATCATCTCACACCTGGTCGAATGGCTATTATCAAAAAGATAAGAAATAAGTTTTGGCGAGGATGTGGAAAAAAGGGAACACCTGTGCACTGCTGGTGGAAATAAAAATTGGTGCAACGTCTATGTAAAACAATATGGAGGTTTATAAACAAATTAAAAATAGAACTATCATATGACCCAGCAATTCCACTTTTGGGTGGAATTGATTTAGCTGAAGAAAATGAAAACACTGACCCCAAAACATATGTGCACCCCAATGTTCATTGCATTATTATTTACAATAGCCAAAACATGAAAACAACCTAAGTGTCCCCTGATGGATGAATGAATAAGGAATTTGTGAAATACATATATATATATATATATATATATATAATGGAATATTACCCAATCAATGATAAAAAAGAATGAAATCTTGCCATTTGCAACAACATGGATAAACCATGCTGGCATTATGCTAAGTGAGCTATCAAATGATCTCTCTTATATGTGTAATCTAAACAAACAAGCAAAACAAAACAAAAAGGAAAACAACGGGCTTATAGATTCAGAGAACAGATTGGAGAGGCAGGGTGCGAGGGTCTAGCATATGTGAGTCTAGCCCCTGAAAAATGGTAATGGTTAAAAGAATACTGAAACATAGACTCTTTTCTTGATTTAGATACTACACTTGTACTAGAGTGATCAGTATTACTTTGACCTTTATTCAATATAGAATATGCCTGTCATAACATCAAATGCAGGTGTCAATTTTGGAATCTTTTCCAACCTTGTAAGAGGGATGCCCCACCTAAAGCAAAACAGCTACATTTGGGGGTTTTTGCTACAGCAAAGATTCAAAACAAGTCACAGAAACCCAGGTGATTCTTGTTCAGTGGTAAAGGCTACCAGAAGGAATCAGTTACTAAAAGTATTAGTATTAACACTATTTTTAGCATTGTTAATAATTTAGATTTTGTTACATTTTACATCTGTGCTTACAATTCCTCTTTCAGATTTCACTTTTTCTTTCCAGAATTATTTTCCTTCCATTTAAAATACATATTTTAGAATTTCTATTACGAAAAGTTTCTCTACTGCCTCATTTAAAAAGTTTTAAAAATAAAAATAAAAAAAGAGACGTTTCTCTAGTAGCAAATCTCTTATGTGTGAAACTTTGCTTTATTCTTGATAGTTTTAGGTTGCCAGTTATTTGCTCTCAGCAAATTGAAGATGTTATTCCCTTGATTTCTACTGGTCTTCAAAGTTGCTGTTACAAAGTCAGCCATCTAATGATTGCTCCTTTTAGACAGTCTGAAGCTTCTCTCTGGGTTTAAGTTCTCAAGACCGCAAACACCGTGACGACGCAGATTTGGAACTATTTTCAGTTATATTAGAGTCACTCAGTTGAATTGTGGCCTACTTTATGAAGACTAGTAATAGTAACATTTATTTAGCACTTACCACGTGCCTGACACTGTAGCACAAACACCCCACCTTATCTGTCTCATTCAGTTCTCACAATCTTTCACAGCGCGTGCTCTTCCCATCTCTGTTTCGTGCGCGGAATATGAGAATTACGAAGCTCGGAAAACCTCCGCCAGATCCCACAGCTAGTGAGTGAGGCGGCAGGAGAGAAAAGAGTGCACTCACGTGGAAAAACACAACCCGGCTCAGGTGAAATTGATTCAACACGTGAAAATGATTCATCCTCTGAAGGTCAGAAGGTGCAGCGATTTGCACCCCGCTGGGCTAAGCCGGAACTACATTTCCCAGAATCCTCCTCCCGGAGGCTTCAGGTGTGTGGCCGCACGACCCATTTGCGGGAGTTTTGGAAGGCGGGAGGGAAGCGGTGATTACCCTCCAAAGGTCGTCTAGTTGGCTGTGGTCAGAGTCCGAGGCCGCGTGCCTGCCGGTGCGTTCAAGCTTGCTTCGCATTCCTTTGCTCCATGTCCCACTTCTTTGCCAGGCAGCCAGCCGTGGGGACAAAGCGCGACCCCACCCCCAACAGATGCAGCGGCAACAGCCCTACGGAGACTTCAATCGGCTCGCCATGTCCTGCTCCCTCAGCTGCACAAGCCTGCTTTCCGGATTCCCCCGCCAGCGTCCACCCTTCCATCCACGCCCGTACTCGGGAGAGCTGGCCTCCAAATCCCCTTTCCAGACCTTCATTCTCGGGGCGTCCCACAGTAGTGTGTGGTCTAACCCCTGTAATATACCCCTTATTTCATAATGCTCGCAGTGATCGTATATCCCTAAGTGAACCCTGACTGAACCCAGAGGGAATATACTATTGAAATACTGCTCAAGTAGTGTTTCGGAAACCTTCTTATGTGCGCTCCTTAAATGCAGGTATTCTGGTTGTTCTGGTATTCTAGGCAGGGCCAGATTCTGACTTTCATGGGCCCTAGACTCTTTTGCCTTCAGAGTACCGTTTTAGCCATAAAAAATATATATATATTAAACATTATATTGTACAACTGTTGGCATAAAGAAAAATACACTCCAAGATGGATTTTATTTTTTTCTTCCAATTTTGAAAGAAATTAGAACGCTTCTTTAGAGTCTAAAAGTACCATGGACCCTAGGAACTGTGTCTATGTGGTTAATGGAGAACTTGGCCCTGTTACTAGGTTTGGCCAGGAGCCAGGAATATGCATTTTAGTAACTCTCCCTTGGTGATGCTTCTCACTAGGGAAGTTCCAGAAGTGCTACTAGAGGATATGGGTGCCTCAGAACCTCAAGGAAACTCTGTGATCATGTTAAAGGATAAACAACAAAACCAACCTTCATATGGAAGGCAACATGTTTATGGGGAAAACTCTTTTTCAAAAGTATACAGACAACAAAATATAGCTCTGAAAAATAGCAGATGCCCCATCCTATGTCTTAGGCTTACAACACATCTGATTTTTCAAGTTTTGTTTCTTTCCCATGGATTGATCTTACAATAGAATTACAATTGCATTATTGCTGCAGGAAATAGTTCTAGACCAATGAATCTATCTCACAAGC
Source organism: Physeter macrocephalus (assembly GCF_002837175.3). NCBI lineage: Eukaryota > Metazoa > Chordata > Mammalia > Artiodactyla > Physeteridae > Physeter > Physeter macrocephalus. Next base: position 70,061,733 of record NC_041218.1, read on the forward strand.
CCCCTCTGAGAATTAAAGTCCAAAAGCAAACGAAAGTTATGATAAACTAGGTCCATTCATAAAGCAGAATTTCCTAGACTGCTGTGCTTATAAAGCTCCAGCATAAAATTGATTAGTTTTTATTTGTTTCCTGTCTCTGAATTAAATTTTAATCTCCTTCCTGGAGGGAAATAAATTGTATAATATATCCCAGGGCTTAGGACAGTTCTTTAATCGATGGGGACTCCTTAAGAAAGGCTAATGATAAAATCGAAAAATACAAGTAAATGTAATGTTTTATTTAGCCCTAAAAGTAAATACGGAAGTGCTGAGCAGACCCAAATACAGTATTCAGTAATGCATGTCTTTGTTGTTGTTTTAGTGAAACTGTATTCTCTTAAGCCACTTACATGTGTTTGTCTTATCTCTATTATTAGGTGGTTTCTTGGTTATATTTTCTTTGTATTATTCCCCATAGCACCTACAAATTACCATAAAAGTCGAGGTCCCTCAAAAATAACTACCATTTTGTACTTAATGAAAGAAGAAACAATTTGAGATAGATTATAAAAATATATTCCTGGTTATTTTTTGTGGGGTCTGGGAAATGGGATAAATTATGATGAGTCAAAGGTTGCAGATGAAGGGGGGCAAAATTTGCTGCCCCCAAATGTGTCTCTTTGGCGTAAGGATTATTTTAGGCTGATTATTTTTAAGAAATAGTAGACTCAGGAAGTTTCTCTTTTTACCTCCCACTTAACCTCCTAAAAGTATTTAGATAAAGGGCCTGGTCTTGGAAGAGTAGTAGCGTCAGAGAGATCTAAATATTAAAGAATCTGGTCTAGGTGTGGCAGGGAAAACTGGGCAGGGCCTGAAGACCAAAGTCCTCTCTGTGTCCCATTTTTTCTGCATGGCCCAGCAAACATCTGCTTACCAAACATTTGCTTTTCCCATCTTTCTGTAAATTATCTTTCTCCCCTTTGAAGTCCCAGACCCCTACCCCCTTCTGCTTAGTTCAGGACCACACATAAGCTTCAACTGCCTGAAAATCAATGAGTCTCATTTTTCTTATGGGGCCCCCGTACATGAGAAATTAAATTTGATTTTCTCATGTGTCATGTCAATTTAATTGTTAGACCAACCAGAAGAACCAAGAAAAGGTAGAGGGAATTTTTCTTCTCCACCACAGACTTTGGTTGAAATAAACTTTTCAAAATCTCTCAAATTTTAACTCTGAAGAAAATCTTTAACCTCTAAAGAAAAGCTAGGAGACACAGTAGAGATTGATTGCTTTATTTTTAATTCTTCTGCTGAGATTATATTTCTTCTGTTTCTTCTCACTACATGCTTCCAGGGCCTATTTCCAGGACTTGAAAAATAACAGAGAACTAGTAGATTCTCTCTGTGCTCATCCTCAGCTAGAATGCATGTTAAAAAAAAAAAATCCTATTTTTGCCTTCCTAGAGAAAATAGGAACCATAGAGGAGGCAGAAAGCTTTTAAGGAGTGAGCAAGTCACATATAAAAATGGTACCTGGGCTTCCCTGGTGACGCAGTGGTTGAGAGTCCACCTGCCGATGCAGGGGACGCGGGTTCGTGCCCTGGTCTGGGAGGATCCCACATCCCACGGAGCGGCTAGGCCCGTGAGCCGTGGCCGCTGGGCCTGTGCGTCTGGAGCCTGTGCTCCGCAACGGGAGAGGCCACAACAGTGAGAGGCCCGCGTAC
>NC_041218.1:70063993-70073303 GCF_002837175.3 Physeter macrocephalus
GTGAGAGGCCCGCGTACCGCCAAAAAAAAAAAAAAAAAAAAAAAAAATGGTACCTGACATCAATCTAAGAGGTATCCTTTACATCTATCCTAATGGGTAGAGAATATTGACAAGCTGCACAGTGGGGCAGGGGAATGCTTTCAGAGATTTTCCAGTTGTCCCAACTTTAGGTTTTTCATCAGTCAATTATATTACTTTGTTAATTTGTGAATTCTCAGAAAAAAAATATTGCAAAGCATACTGTAAATTAGATGTTCTACATGAAATATTCAGAATACATGAAAAGAAAGCAATAGAGGAAAGAGAATGTACATCCAAGTATCATTTAATTGGTTATCCTGGTGTGATTACACATAGAACATTGTAGATATAAGAACCTTAACTGTTGGTGGTTTGCTAAATCACACCCATTAAAAACACTCCTGATGTATCAGTTCTTGAGCCCAGCTTTTTCCTAGAATGTGCTTTCCTCCTCATAAGGGTGGTAGAAATATTAAAAATACTATCATGTATGTTCAGAGAACATTTTTCATAGAAACCTGAAATGATAGAGACAGAAGTCACTGGATATTTTTCTGATTCCTCAGGGAAATGACAACAAAGTTTTCCAGATATTTGAATTAGGCATACTTTACCTTTTCCTCATGTCTACTTACCAAGATGTTCGTGAAATGAAAGATCAGAATATAAATGAAGTCATTGAAGTAATATACAAAGTAGAGCACAAGTTGACAACTTTAAGTGCAATTTAAACGTTTATTTTGTAAGCATTATGAATTACAAGTTATTTTTGCCTCCAAAGTGTTTTAAATCCCAAAGTGATAAAACAAAATGGAATGCCTGTTAACTTTTCTTAAAGAGGGTACTTTTATTAAAATCTGTAGAAGACAATTTTTGACATAGTTCCCAACTTCCCAACACCTAGTTTCTTGAGATTTACATCTCCGGTACCAAAAAATCTCGTGAGGGATGGACCCTAGGAGCAGTATTTATACATAAGATTGCACCATCTGTGCCGCATTGGTTATGCCAGGGGTGAACATTTGATTCAATTTTAGCCAAATTCCCTCCAATAAAATGGAAAGTGAGGTCAGCAGATATTTTGCACCAGGTCTCTGAAGGTGATTGGTACTGAGGTAAGGAACCTGTCTGTAGAGAAACAAAAAACTTGAACTAGAGAAAGAACAATGTAGGAGATGTAAAAGAGCAGCTGGGATGAGGTCTATTGGCTCAAAGACAAAAAAGAAAAGAGATCAAAGAATGACTCTCTGGGTACTCTAGTTACCTCACTTCCATCATGAATCCCCAGTGCACCTTTTACTCCTAGCTTTCATAAGATAGTTCTGTACTCACAAAATAAATTCCTCCATTTTGCACAAGTTTGTTCTAAGCCTGTTTCTGTAATATAAAGCCCAAATGTCTAAGACATCATCCCATAATTATCACTTGCAAATACTGGCCACAAAAGTATTTTAATATCTTTCAACATTTTAATGCCCATTCAATAGCAAATGTTTTATTTTCTTCTATGCAATTTATCCAAGACACCAAATTTGACCTGCGTTCATAGGTATGAATAACAGGCCATATGTTCACAGATATGATGATGATTTTTTTGATTCTGCTGCCTGCTCACATTTCCAAAACAATCAAACAATAAATTAATAATCAAACATTAATTGAGTACAAAATGTTTTCTAAAAATATTGGAGCTGTGGAGAATGCAAAGAGAAAATAATGCCATTCACATGAGAACACATCGTTTTTCAATAACAGACTAACTCTGATATGTGAAAAGTAGTGTTCTAGTCGGTAAATTTTTTAAAAATGTTGCGAGTCAGGGTAGTTTAAACACACAAATAACTCCATCTAATTTTCGGAAAGAGTCACATCATACAATAATTTAATCGTTTCTTCAGAGAATTCATTATACAGCATTTGGACTTGCAAGTAATTTCCAATGGTTTGAATGGACTTTTCAAAATTATTTCTCCTTAAGGCAGAAATAATTGCTTTGTGTGTCAGTATTTTTAGTTATAAGCCAAATAAATTAGCTCTGACTGAATTAAGCAGAAAATGAATTTATCAAATACTGAATAATACAAAGCCTCATGAGAAGGGCTGAAGAAACTAAGAAGAGAGATGATATAACAATGAATAAAGCTCAAAGCTGTGCTGGAGAACTGATCTAGTGAGGACACTGCCTCTACCCCCAGGCACTATAAACTGGAACTCCCACAACCCAAAATTGGCTGCCATGGTTTTTCTACAGGGCCGTCGACATAGTCAGCACTCTACCTCAGGAATTTGGATTCTCTGTAGCTGCCACTCTTTCAGAGAGAATTCTGTAGCTCCTGTTTCTCTGCATCATTATCACCCAATTCAGAGTCTGGCAGAGCATAGGACCCATGACTGTGCTCCACCTGAAAGGGAGGCTGGGAAATAATGAGTATGGCATTTTCAGCTTCACAGGGAGAGGTGGACTCTACTTGCTCAAAGGTCCAAGAAGTAGAGGATGCCCTTAACATAGAAAGGTGGTCACTATCCTGATTAGCCAGAAAGTGTGAGATTGTCTGGTGTGCCAACGAATAGTACAACTAATGTCAGTGCTGCTTCTCTTTTCGTGTTCTTTTTAGTGCTTTTTCTCCTCTCAAGTTGCTTTCTGCAACAGTGATTTAGGGCAAGTGTAGCCAGAGAAATTCTTATCCCAATAAGGTCACAAGTTGAAAATATTTTTGCTTCATGTGTTTCACTGGTTTTCAACACAAAAATATGAGCAGGTAAAATAAAATGTATATAGGGAAAACACTGAGGCATAACTGAAGTCGTTTTTTCAAAGTGATCATGTATGTGTACCGTGAGGGTTTTGAGAATCTCTTCAGCAAGTGTTTGAGCTATATAGAATAGGCTGCTTCCTAAGAGATGAAAGATGTGTACCCCAATTTCCTTAATTTTTAAGGAAAAAAACCTAAAAAGTAAAAGAAAAAACCTTCCTCAAATGTACAAATTTGAAGAGTTTATGGGAAACCACCATTTCATCTGACACGCACGTGCAACGGTGACTATAATTTGTGATTAAGAAGGAAAGATAGAAATTACGCCCAGGAACCTGGGGGCATCAGTAGAAGCAAGTACAGAGATGGATATATTCATATGAATGGATTAAACAATAGGTCCTTTGAGCTTCTGATCAATCCTTAAAGGGAGGAGAAGTGAAGGAAAACACAGCCCCGGAAGCTACCCTAGAGATCCCTGATACTCTCAGACAAAAGGATTCCTTCATTCCTCACTCATGATTATGGTAAAGTTGGCTGTTTTCATTTGTACGCTTCCAAAATTCTATACTTAGTCCTGGCCAGTGAAGTTGGCCATTTTCTAGGAGTTTGCATTTTCTCTGGTCATAGGAAGAGTTTCAAGCCAAGTGAAATGTGGTCATGAAATTCCCATTTGCTCCTTTCCGCTCACATCTCTCCTCCAGCCCTTCCCGGAGATGTTCACACAAAGTGGCCAGGGCCCTTTAAAACAACCAGAAGAGCCACATATGTACAGATGGCACGAGTGTGAATTAATTTTGATTTATTTACTGGTTTATGTAATATTTTACTCATAATTCTTATTGACATTATTTCTTATATAAAAATACAAATAACCAGAAATATTGGGAAGTATATTGGAAGACAGTGTGACTTCACACACCTGGCAATAAAAAAAATCGAGAAACTAAGGATTTAATCTTGATTATGTCCCTCCTGGTGACTTACTGTGTGACTAGAAACAAGTCACTGAATTACATCAGCTTCATGCCTCGTTCTAGAAAAATAATGATAGTTTCCTGCGAAGAGGGGCAAAATTTGCACACAAAATATGTCTCTTTGGTATAAGGATTATCTTGAGCTGGTTATGTTTAAGAGACAGCAGACAGGTTACCCTTCCCCCTCAAAGTGAGAGAGTGGCATGGACATATATACACTACCAAATGGGAAGCAGCCGCATAGCACAGGGAGATCAGCTCGGTGTTTGTGACCACCTAGAGGGGTGGGATAGGGAGTGTGGGAGGGAGACGCAAGAGGGAGGAGCTATGGGGATATATGTATATGTATAGCTGATTCACTTTGTTGTACAGCAGAAACTAACACACCATTGTAAAGCAATTATACTCCAATAAAGATGTTAAAAAAAAAAAAAGAGCAGACACGGGAGAAGCTCTGAAAACAGAGTAGAAGTTTCCCTTTTGTAAGAGTCATTTACTTTTATAAGAGAAATCTTTATTTCTAACTGTCTCTCTCTTTGTACCAGGAAGAAAAGGATGACAATCTCCAGAAACGGCAAGTTCTTAAATCTGCGTAACAACCATACCCTTGTTCACAGTATTGTGCCCACAAACCTTCCAAAACTGCCTCCTGACCCCCCAAGAGATTTTTTTTTTAGCTGGAGATGGTATTTAAGTAGATGGCTTGGGCCATTTCAGGGAGTTACTCAGTCTTCCTGGATATCTCCCATGTATGCAGGAGGAATATATGTTATTAAATTTGTTTGTTTTTCTTCTGTTAATCTGTCTTTCATTACCGGGTGGTCCAGTAATAAAACAAGTATAGAGGGAAAATTATTTTTCCTCCCAAAACCTGTTATGGGAAGGTGACATCATAGTTTTAGAAAATACTTTGTATTATAGATTTGAAAGTAGTTGAGAGAGACATATATAGAAAGAAGGAGGGATGCAGGGTTAAAAATTTACTTAGTACTACTCAGATATAGAAAAAGATGTAACTATTTATGTTCTACAATGGATTTTTTTTTTTTTTATAAGTCCTTTCCCTGATGAGTTTAGCACTTACAAAGTACAGGAGGTTGGGGGATAGAGTGATGGACCAGGGTGGTGAGGGCAATTTACACTGAGCCACATTCCCTTTCATTTTAAATAACTTTTTTTTTGGATGAATAAGTCATTCTCAGGAAAATGCTCAGCTTTTTTGGACTTTCTTTTCCACCTGGTACTTTTCCCTAAAATGGCACTGAGGCACCTTAGGGTGACAGGGGAACAAGAAGGTCTCAGGTTCTTGTGGCTTCTGCAAGTTGGCTTTGGTTTCTGGACTCATGTCTACTGAGAGGCAGTTCTTCCAGTCTTACCTGTTGGGGGATATTCTGGCACCCACTGCTAAGGTCCATGGTATCCATCCATTTGTTCCTAGTGACAAAAGTCCTATGTATTTTATAGTCTCTTCTTCTGATCTCTGCACCTGTATTATTCCACCATCGTTCTTAGCTCCTAAATATTTCTCTGCCAGGACATGCACAAACTTTTGTCTCCTGCATCTCATGCAGAGAAAGCTAGAGGTGCTGCTTCACTCTTATTTATTCAGCCACCACCTTCAGCAAAGGCCGGAATATTGCTCTAGCTCTATATCATATATGGAACTGAGCCAAATGCCAAGGTTCCTTAGAGACCCACAGGTACCCTCACACTAGATGAAGAGGTCTTCTCACACATATGAATAGTTCCACAGCACCCTCCCACTTGAAGGGGACTGATCTGGGGACAGAAATAAATAGGAATTTTAACATTAGCATCTGACTTACTGGCATTCCCTTCTCCTTCATGTAGACATGGGTCAGAAGGAAGTCTCCCTTTCTCCTTGAAATTCTCATTTGCAGAGATTTCACTTATGCCATATTCTTAGTTCTCTCCATCCATGGTTTATAGTAACCTTGAAATAAAATTTGACAGGACTGTTTCCAATACACAGAAGAATTAAAAATTTCAAAGAATATATCTGTAATGGCTTAATATCCAAAAATGATGATTAGCTAGACCAGTATATTATCTGGGTATCTATATGGCTATATACCATTTGTCCATCCAGTCTTTCATCCATCTATCTATCCATCTAGCTATCTATCTACAACCCTAAGCTACCTAGACACATATATGTAATACCAGAGCTTGAAAAAAGAGAATTTAACTATCCAAAAATCTGTAAAGGACCATAAATTCCTTATAAAAGAAATGAGTTCACAGCAATGAAAATTTATTCATAATTATGTAATATTGTCATTCAAAAATATTTATTAACCACCTACTGTGATGGTTAATATATGTGAACTTGGCTAGGCCATGATACACATTTGGTCAAACATTAGGGTAGATGTTGCTGTGAGGGTATTTTTTTAGATAAAATGGACATTTAAGTCAGTAGACTTTGAATAAAGTAGTTTACAATCATAATGTGGGTGGGTCTCATCCAACCCGATTACGAGAAAGAGGAATGACATTTGTGAGGAAAAGGAAATTCTGCCTGCAGACTGTCTTTGGCCTGGAGCTGCAAAATCACCTCTTCCCTGGGTCCGTAGCCTGCTGGCTGACCTACAAATTTTGTACTTGCCAGCCTCCACAATCCCAATGAATTATTCTTTAAAATAAATCTTTCACTCTCTCTCTCTCTGTACACACACACACACACACACACACACACACACACACACACACACACCTCTTATTGGTTCTGTTTCTCTGCAGAACACTGAGTAATGCAGCTACCTTTCCTACTTCAAGAGATGCAGAGATGAATGTCATTGTTCTTGTCTTCATTAGATAATTGTCCACGTTGGAAAGCAGACTCCAATAGATTCAATTCAACGAAGACCTTGAATAGATTTATATTTAGTTCTCAAAATAATTACCCCTATGTTATCTTATATAATCCTTTAAACCGATAACATAGGTGATAAAGTGCATATCATCTATAAATAGGGGAAACATAGGCTCAAGGATTTTAAGTAATCCAGAAAGAATTATATTCATATATTTAATATAATATATATTAAAATCAATATCATCTATATTAAATATAATATATTTAATATATAAATTAATATATCAAACTGATATGTAATATATTTAATATATATTAAAAATTAAGAAACGGAAAGATTTTTTTCAGATTTGTTTATTCAAAAAAAATTTCATGGAGGAGCTTTGGATCTGATAATAATAAGTAGGCACATTGCAAGTGACACTCCGCAGGAGAAGCGAAACGGAGACTGTGACAAAAGAAACCGGGTAATGAACATTACACTGCTTTACACACACTGCCCATTCTTCAATAGCACAATTTAAAGCAGACCATGTGCCTTACAACTGGTGTATTTAGAAAGCCATTACAATCTTCAAACACTAAAAAGGAAAGAAAAAAAAACAAAGAGCATTTTTAAAGCAGTTATAACACATTTCAGCCATTCACTGGGCTCTCAGATCAGACTGAAAACTGAAAGTTCACATCTACCTGAAGTTGCTTGGCTAAGATCACTGCTCTGAGAGCTTTACAACCATTTCAGAAGCTTCTTCAAGTCCAACTCAACAAGAAATTTAAATCTACCATAAATATCTGTGCTGTGGCATCATGAACCTGTGTACCTTATAACTCTGTGGCAACAGGCATTTAAAATTCCAAATCCTAGAATTTTGCAAGATGTTTCAGAAATGGAAGTGTAATTGAGTATAAAATGCTGTGTCCTAGGGCAACAGTTCTAAACCTTAATAAATATAACATGTAGACATCATCATTTATTGCAGCATAAAGTAATCTTGTCTACAGGCAACTGGCTGTCTCTATAGAAATTCAGCGAGCATATTGGGCCAAAGCAGGTCCCAGCTATGGTACAGGAACCAAACACATCTCCTCAAACATATGTCTGTTAGCTATGCAGATATCTACTGCAGATTCTGGCTGCACAGAGCCTAGCAAGCAATGCCAGCAGCACTGGCCTCAGTAAAGGCACAGGTCATAAGCGAGCACTGGCAGCCTCAGGGTACCTATGCTCCATTTGACTATAGCTTTAAACTTTGCCTCGTATGCCTACCGCAGGGGGAGCAGATAGCATATGCTGGCAAGCCTCAAGGGCCTTACTAAGCAAGTGCGACAGAAGTAAGGATTCAAGAAAAGCAAAGAAAAAACAAAGGGAGTCTTTATAGTCCTTTTATATATTGATGGTTAGAGCAATGTTTCCTGTTTTTAAACTGCAAAGCATTAACGAGATCCTAGGCGTAAAATGGTTAGGACATTACCTGGTCAGCCAGTATGTGCTGCCCAAGATGTTAATATTCACACAGAGCCAGGAAGGGATTGTGGAGGATGAGATTTGGATTCAAGTGCTTGTCCCAGTGTTGAATATCACCCCCACCTCGTGGTCTCCATTTGGCTTTTCATTGTTTAATTACATAAGGGGAAGACTCTTTCCCAGGGAGGCAGGCTATTTTTAAGCCTAAGCATTTTCATAGCAAGAGGCAGTAGAAACAGTTCCTAAAACACAGGATTGAAAATATTCACAAGAGAGTATCCATGCTCAGTCACTAGATGGAGCTCACACTCAATTCAGTTTTGGGGTGTCAGAGACGACTCAAAGTCAGCATGAGAATGAAAATGCTTTAAATGTGTTGGATACGAAAGAAAGGCACTTAAAATAAACCTGGTGACTGGGGATGCCATTATACAAATTTCCAAATTTTGCAAGAGGGTAGCTATGTCTTTAATTCTACTCTCACTTTAGAAATTCCTGGTAGGCTATATGCAATAACATACTTGGAAATGATTTGGCCTGGACAATGGAAAAAGATAATTTTCAGCCTTGGAGTTGGATTGATTAATATACTGCTCTGGCCTAGTTCAGAGCCTTCTGGGAGTGCTGTTCTAGAGGCAAAAGCCATCTGCCTGTTATCCTCAGGAGGATAACCAGAGAAGGCCTCATGAAGGTGGGTACATTCTGGCTAGACAGACTGCTGATGTCCCCCATTGAGGGAGGAAGCAAAGCCCCTGACTGACTTCAGGTCAGGGGCCAGCAAACCTTTCCTGCCAAGGTCAGACAGTATATATTTTCGGCTTGGCAGGCCAGATGGTCTTTGTCACAAGTACTTGATTCTTCCAACATGTAGTGCAAAAGCGGCCGTAGGCAATATGTAAACAAACGAGTATGGCTGTGGCCAATGAAATCTTATTTATGGACACTGACATTTGAATTCCACTTAATTTTCATCTGTTACAAAAATTATTCTTTTTTTTTTAACCATTTAAAACACTGAAGCCCCTTCTTATCTCCTGGGCTGTACAAAAACAGGCAGCAGGCTAGAATGGCCCATAGGCTGCCATCTTCAGCTGATCCCTGTACTAAGTTAAAAGGTAAGTCCAGGGCTTCCCCGGTGGCGCAGTGGTTGAGAGTCTGCCTGCCGATGCAGAGGACACGGGTTCGTGCCCCGGTCCGGGAGGATCCCACATGCCGCGGAGCGGCTGGGCCCGTGAGCCATGGCCGCTGAGCCTAC
>NC_041218.1:70073501-70087883 GCF_002837175.3 Physeter macrocephalus
GGGAGAGGCCACAACAGTGAGAGGCCCGCGGTACCGCAAAAAAAAAAAAAAAAAAAAGGTAAGTCCAGGGTGTTAAGGTAGAGCTATTTTTATCCACCTGTGATGTGATGTTTCCTTTTTTTGCTGAGAGCCATCTGTCAAAGTTATACCTCTGGCCTCAGGATATACAGAATCAGCATGACTTACCACTCTTGAAAAAAAAAAAAAAAGGTAAGTCCAGGGTGTTAAGGTAGAGCTATTTTTATCCACCTGTGATGTGATGTTTCCTTTTTTTGCTGAGAGCCATCTGTCAAAGTTATACCTCTGGCCTCTTGTTTAACCCCTTACTCCTTCTTATGGAGGTAGACTTACCAGATTGGTGGATCATACCATTAGTTGATATTTCTCAGTTAGACAGAACTAAGGTATTGAAGGTCCTAAATTGCAGGTAAATAGATAGTCACTGGCATCTATTCTTACTACTTGTCTGAGGCAGTAGGGGTCAAAAACCGGGGCAGGTGTGTCCCATTTGCAGACTTAAACTTTCCCTCAGGAGTTCTCGAACAGACTTTTAGTCCTCTCCAGCCAGCCCGCGTTATCAGGGGAGACTGACTGGATCCTGATTAGACCTGGGCCATCATTTCCAAATCCTCCAATAGTAACCGGTTCAGGAAACTTGGCTTAAGGCCAGGGAACGTTTGTAATGTGTGATGGTAAATGTTACTAGTTTAGGAATGGGCACAGTGACCTGAGTTGACTCAAATCTTTTTCCAAAGTCAGAGGACATGTTTTTCTTTTCTGTCACTGGATATGAACAAGAAAGCATGTTGCCATGTAATTCATGCGGGCATTTATCTTGTGACCATAAAGGAAGCAAACCCGAGGACAAAGCTGGTATGCTGAGGACACAGAGCTGAGAGAGACAGTGAAAGCTTCCATAGCTGACTCATACATGAGGAGAACCCAACTTACCTCTGGATATCTTGTTTTGTGAGAAAATACATTTCTGTGTTGTGTAAGATTTCTGTAGCTTATAGCTATAATAAGCTACTTAAAAGGGGACAGATGGTGATTTTAGATTTGTTTTTTTTCACTGTATAAATAACACATTATTAGTGAAGAAAAAAAGCCCACCCTCAAGAAACAACCAAGGTTAGCATATTATCATGTCATTCCAGATGCTACCCTAGGTATACACACACGTGCATGTATTTTACACTAACAAATATATACTATGCATAATGTTTCTTTTATTTTTAGAAAGTTAAAAGTTTTAAATAGTTTTAGATCTACAGACGAGTACAGAGTCTTCCCATATACCCCATACCCAGTTTATTACCTTAGGATGGTATATTTATCACAATTAATAAACCAATATTGATATACTATTGTTAACTAAAGTCCATACTAAATTCATATTTTGTTAGTTTTTACCTAATGTCCTTCTTCTGTTCCAGAATTCCTTCCAAGGTACCACACTCTACATAGCTGTCATGGCTCCTTTGACTTCTCTTGGCTGTGATAGTTTCTGAGACTTTCCTGGTTTTTGAAGAGCTTGATGGTATTTTGTAGAATGTTAAAGTGTTTGGTTTCACTGATTTGTTTTCTCATAGTTAGACTGGGGTTATGGTCTTACGGTCTTCCACAGAGGTAAACTGCCATTTTTATCACATTATGTCAAGGATATACAGAATCAGCATGACTTACCACTCTAGATGTTAACCTTGATCACCTGCTGAAGTAGTGTTTACCAGTATAAAGTGTATACTTTTTTCCCTTTCCATATAGTACTCTTTGGAAAGAAGTCACTATGCATAGCCTATACTTAAGTTGTGCGGAGTTAAGTTCCACATCCTTGAGGGGTCTCTACATAAATTACTCGAAATTCTTCAGCAAGGGGGAGATTTGTCTATTCTCCCCTTCATTGATATGTAATGTATTTAGCACTTTTTTTCCATGAAGCAATTTGTTAAGTCTTTTCATGTCAATAATGAAAAGATCCACATCATCATTTAATTAGCTGCCTAGTATTCCACTACATGTATGTACCATCATTTATTTTTATCACTTTCTTATTAACATTCAAATTATCTTCCTTTTAACTATTATAAACACTACAATATATATTAAGAAACTTGAGAAATTCATGGGAAGGCTCATGCCACAGATGTGAGCTGAGTTTAAAGAATGTCAGAAATTGTGAAGAGATGGACTATCTCAGAGCTGGAGACACACCTAGATATCTTAGTAACCATGTCTGTGACCCAGCACTAGAGGCCACTTATGGAACAAGGATTGAGAACCTGGGATAATCTCAAATTCGTAACTACATCTCAACTACATCTCAAAAGTGAGAAAAGTGCTTTTCTTTTGCATTCCCCCACGAAGACATCCCAGAGAGTTCTATGCATCACCACGGCAAGATTTGGAGGCACAGAAGCATCATATTAAATTTGAGAGTTAATTGTTTGTAGCCAAGAAATCCTAAATTAAATCACAGTCTTCATTATAACCCTGAGTGTATCTCAGACTCAGGAATGAGGAGGAAAGAGGTGTCCATGGCTACCCTTTGGGCACAGGATAGCCAGCATGTCAGACAGAGGTATGGAGCTGTCCATAGTGAATATTCCTCAAACACCAATAAGTGACTCTGATAAGTAACAACGGGTAGTGATGAACGGGTTAAATCTTTCCAGTTCATCTTTCTCCCAGAGCCATCTCAGGGCTCAGGTTGAAGACAGTACTTACTTAGTTACTTCTAGTCCCACAGAGAGGGTCACACGTGGGATTGTTGTAGTCATTTTGTAAGACTTAGCAAGGTGAGGCGGATTCATTGATCATGGCTGGATTGATGAAAACATCAGGACTTAAACAAAACCTGATCTTTGGCATAGTTGGAGTGAAGAACAGCATTTGTTGACAGGCTGCAACCCTAAGGCTTTCATTGGTGGTTGAACACACCCAAGAGAGGTCCTCAAACCCCAGTCCTAGTATTGCAGAAATGGACTTTGAGGGCTCAGCAAGCCAAGCTTGTGAGTGCCTCCATAGGCTGGAGAGAAGAATGATGCTTATCCAGAATACAAAATGGGTGGAAAGGGACAAACAGACAGGTGCTGGCGGAGAGAGAAGTGCTCTTTTGTCTTTCCCTCCTTTGCATCCAAATACAAACTCCACCCAGTGAAGGCTTTACATCTGAAATCTCTGACCAGCACAACTGATAGACACAAAAACTTAGGTGAGAAGAAAATCTCAAAGATAACGACTTCTGAAGGAATTATATCACATTATATCTGCTTAAGAGGTAAAATATTTCTTTATAGCTTCTCTTATTATATGTATTTTTTTAACTGAATTTGATTTTTCACCTAGTTCTGTTAAATAAAATTCCTTATAGCGCAGCATAAAGGCCAAATGCATGCAAAGGAACTCATCAAAAATTAAAAACAAAGAAACATCATGGCATGTCTTATTTTATAGAAAGGGAGAAAATATCATCTATTTTTATGAAACAAATTTTCCATCTCTTGGACTTTTACATAGTACTGACTCTAAACATTTTAAAATCCACATTGATTTCTTACAGCAATGTGAGTAAGATCAATACCCTTGAAACCAGGTTGAAATTCAGCTATGAATCTGCTCCATTGATTATTACCCCAAGACTCAAAATGAAACTATGACTGGAGTGGGCAAAAGAATGAGTATAACATAATTAAAATTGATAAATGCAATATAAAATAGATAAATATAAAACTACTAAATTGTAGTACTTACGATTACAGAACCATGACCACGTGAAATAAATAGGGCTACAAGAAAATGGAATAAGAAATGAAAAAAGAAGTTGGGGGTTTAAGTTTGCAAAGTTCCTTATTTTGCATAACAAAGAGTCAATAGATAACGCATAAATCTGAAAATGCAGCTTAAGGAAAAAATATGTTTTAATTCATATTTCTTTAATATTATCTTCATATTTTTCTCTTATGTTTAGAGGGATCTATCTTTAGGAATTAATATCTTTTAGTGTAAAGAAACATTGATTTAAAGCTCTGTGATTCCTTTCGCTTTATTTCAATTTCTTCTAGTTCTATGTCATGTTAACTTTAATACATTTAAAATTTTAAAATAACATGGAGTATGATCACATTTTATTTTTCTTACTTACATCTGTGTTTATAGATGCAAGAGGTCTGAAATGGTGTTTATAAAAAGCTGAGGACCAATATTCCTCAACAGTAGCATTTAGGGGAATTGTTACTTTTTTTTAGACTTCTTCCAATACTTGTATGTATTTCTTGAATTGCTAGAATTAATATTTGCCCCTAAACACATAGATGCATATGTGCATAAATAAATAGATAGATACGTGTGCCACACCTTTTCTAGATACACATCCATAGATATGTAAATACATAAGGTCTAGAAAAATTAAGTTAAGGTTTTTTTCCTGGGAGGAGGGGAGTGGTATTAGGGAAGGGCAAAAAGGAATGATCACTTTTTACTCTCTATATACTATTTGCATTTAATCATGTATTACTTTTGTGATTTTAAATGTCTAATTTTTAATCAAGAAAAGAGAGAAGTTAAATTTTAAGAAGGGTACTTTTCTCCATCACATGCTTGATTTTCTTATATTGGTTAAAGCTCAAAGAAAATGTTGGGATATTTGGTAAGGTCTGCAACCCAGCTGAATGTAGGGAAAATATGTACCTTATAGGTTGTTTTATCAAACAGGGCTTGGGCCTTGGAGTTGTGTGTTCTGTATTTCCACTGATTGTCTGAGAGTTCCTCTAAACACAAAATGCCCTACGTAGGCCTAGTACATCCAGATCTACTTAATTGAAGAGAAGTTTGAGTAGTAGTTATAGAGTAACATATATGCTTTGTTGGGCAAACATATTTTTGCTCAAGTGACAGATTGGGAAAAAACCTAGCTAAAATATTCCCCAAATATTTTTTAAAAGGGTAGTCACATGTTGAATCAATGAAATTAGTTCAAAAAACTTCCTTTTCTTTATGTTACTGATTCATGATAGAAAGAAAAATCTTTTCTTTAGAGCCTGATAGAGTACATTCTAACTTAAGTCAAACTTTACTCTTTTCTTTCACTACATAATGTTCAATTGTTAGTTTGAATCATGAACACATTGCCTAGATTACATGAGTTTTAAAGAATATGTAATTATATTTGCAATAACAACTACTGGCTTCAAAAAAGGCCTATAATACTGAAAACTCATGTAAATGTGTTTTCAGGCAATTAGAGATTGGTGTCATTAAAATGGTTAATCTATTTTACATTCTTAATTTTTAATTTAAAATGGGGTTTTAAATTTAATGAATCCATTTTTATTTGCCTTCAAAAAACAAACATACACATATTCTCCTGTTTTCCAATAGATGTCAGTATCAAAAAAGTAAAGAGCAAGTCTAGTCATTTAATATAATTGTCTTGCAGTACAAAGGAGAATATTCTTTTCCCTTCTTTCTGGTTTCATGTACTCAGAATTTCTAGAGCTGGGCTAAGCAATCCAACAAGGGACAGTAGTTTTAAAATACATAATGGTTATTATTTTTTTTGGGGGGGTAGGAATTCATGTAGTTAGTGTAGGTAGGAATTATGGTACGTGAAGTGGAAGAAAATACTAAGGAAACATCTGAGTGTTTTCTAGATAATCCTTATTTCTTTCTTTGTGTCTCTTCTCTGTATAAAGATCTAATTCCTCCTTGTTAGTTCCCATTTCCAAATGTTAATCCACAAATGATTTTCTGTTCAAAAAAGTAGTTTACATATTTTCACATGGCATTTTAACCTTTGAAATGCACAATGTCTTTTTAAAAATAATAACATCACTAGTCTTTATCTCCATTCTGTTTTCACTATCACAGAACTTTAATTTACCTTAAATGAAACATCATATTAAGAATAAGTATTAATTACTAGAGTTTTCAAATTAATTCAGCAACAATATACAGAATTCAAGGCTGGAGAGAATTGAGGATTTAGAATTTTGTCAAAAATGGGAAGGAATTTTACTCTGAAATTTGTATTTAATCATATGTTATCAGTATAAATTGAGTCCTAACAGATTTTAACATGGTATGTAAATCGCAGAGCAGATCCATTACAGACTCATGGAACTTCTGAACTAAGGTCATGAGGAAGCAATGGTGTCACCATATACAAAGAGCAGAAGTGCAATGGCATTGGGAGGAATGGCTAACAAATTCAGGTCATGCCTGTCATTTTGTTTCATTCCATTACACTTATCTAACTTTACCTTTTTCTACTCTTAGACTTCGGAATTTGTATCTACTTAATTTATCAAAAGAGAAATGTAAAAGGATCTCATGCCATCTGCACTCTTCAAAATCTTAAGAGACTAAAGGACATGAAAGCATTGCTTTTTTTAATAAGATTCGGTTCATGCATTTGAAACATGCCACAAACAAATAAAAAAAGTTAATACCTGAGTTAATAAAAAGAAAGAAAAAGGTGTTTCTCATAGTTCGCACAAACTCTGTTCTTTACGAACTCTAGTCTTTCTCTTAAATTAAGTGCTTTTATTTTTATAAGAAAATTCACATTGTTTATTTAAAAACTCAAAGAGCGTAAGAAGGGTTACCGGGGGTAAGCAGGGCCGAGGGACAAAATGGGAAATTGGGATTGACATACACACACGACTCTATATAAAACAGGTGACTAATAAGGACCTACTGTATAGCACAGGGAATTCTACTCAGTACTCTGTAATGGCCTATATGGGAAAAGAATGTAAAAAACAGTGGATATATGTATATGTATAACTGATTCACTTTGCTGTACACCTGAAACTAACACAACATTGTAAAAAACAAAAAAGAGAGCACAAGAAGGATTATATAGTAATGAAAATAATTATACAAGAAAATGAAAATGAACAGTGTCCTCCCAGCCCACCAAAAGTTCTATTCCTTCAGAAGCAAATCCTCTGACTATTTTCTGGTTTCAATTTCACTGGTATTTATTTCAATCTTTAAATTCTCTTTTATAACACTTTTTTTGGGTTCACAAAACATATACGTTGTCTATTGATTTCTTCTTATAATAAGAAAGTAACTGGCTCACGTTTGTCACCTGCAACATCCTCCTTTCCCCCTCTACATCAGAAAACTTTCTTAAACCTCCATTTTCCATAAACAGTATCTTTTAACCCCTCTGTAAAATGGAAGACATTAGAGCTTCCACCAATATCTCCACTTCTATCCCCTCCCCACTCCCTATTTGCTTTCTGATTCTCTTGTTTTACAATGCTAAAGTTAAAGACATATACATTCTCTTCAATAGCTATAGTTACATTGTACACTATTTCTAAGAAGCATTCTAGGAATAAATAAAGATGCTTTACTATCTTTCTTTCTTTGGGGGGTCCTTATCCACTCCTGTGTCTCTCAATAGCAAAAATTTGGGGCAAAATTAAAATTAATTTTATATTTATACCCCAAGAAATCCTCAATTATTCCCAAGATCATATTACCTAAGTATTCCACTCCCTTCACGCCTCCTGATTCTGCAGACCTCCTTTCTGTTCCAATCTCTGTTCCTGGTACTTGACTTCATCCTGAAAAATCCTCTTACTGCCTTCTTGGAAATGTTGGATCTATTGTTTCCTGGACCATATTTTCCTCTTTCTTGGTTTATTCCTTGCTTTGCCAGAGCACTGGGTTGAACAACTCACTAAGAAAGGAATTTTCCAGGGAAAACTTTTCTGAATGACTTAAATGTCTTTATTCTGTCTACCTACTTCATTGATAGATTGACTGATTTGGAATTCTAGGTGAAACATTTTCCCTCAGTCCTCTGAAGGCATTGTTGCGTTGTCTTCCACCAGACTATTGCTACTGAGAAATGTGAAAAACATTTGGTCCATAACCTGGTCTTTCTCTCTGGAAACACTTAGGAGCCTTAACTGCACAGAAATTTCATGGTGATGTGTCTGATTATAGATCTTTTTTTGTTGTTTTTGTTGTTCCTGTGTGTATAAGTTGGTGGGTTTTTTGTTTGTTTTGTGTCTTTTGGCAGCTTTCCTCCTCTAGTGTTTCTTGATGAGAAAGAGGCTGTAGTAAAAATGACTATGTACTTTGTCCACAAGTAGAGATTCCTGCCTCCCCTACTAAGGCTGCATGTAAACAGTCAAGGAGCCTTGTGTTAAGTTTTGGAACGATTAAAGGCCAAAATGAAGTAGGCTTTGTTCTGGGGTACCAACTCCTAAATTTTTCAAAGTTCATTAGAGAAAAATTCTCATTTTATTTTTCTGGGGCAGAATCACCTGGCTCTTGGCATTTCGTGCTAAATGCAGAGAAGTCTTCCACATACAATTTTAATGAATTCTTATTTTAATTCCCACATTTCATTCCTATCCATTTCTATCTGTTGAGATTCCTCAGGGACAAATCTCCTTTTTTCTTACGTAGAGGCACTTCATTCATATTCTTCACTGGGCTACTTTACCAGTCACTACTTACCCATGAACTGGCTCTCACCTCCCCAAAGCTTCTAGCTTTCTAATTCCTCCCCTCCTATTCTCTTCTTTGTTTCTAGATACATACTTTTTAAATTCTATTACTCCTAAAGGAATAGATTCTTAGGAGGGAAAGGAGATAGACTTGTAGGTTCAATGCATCATTTGATATTGGAAGGCTCCCTTGTTTTTTTTCTTTAATTTTAATATTCATTATAACATAAAATTACAGGAGTTTTGGATATCTGTGTTTTGATTCTGATGATTGTTTGTTGCATTTAGTTTTAATATAGGCAGCTCCTAAGAAAGAAAACAGGAAACTTTGTTACTTTGTTAACAGTGAATGAGTAGAACTCAGGGATTTCCAAAGCTTCTGAGGGTGTTGTCGATATTCTGAGGGTGTTGTCGATAGAACTTATAGCTAAAAACATACATTGTACAACTATGTTCACAGCAGCATTGTCACAATAGCCCAAAGGTGGAAGCAACCCAAGTGTCCATCAATGCACGAAAGGATAAACAAAATGTGGCATATGCATATAATGGAATATTCAGCCTTAAAAAGGTAGGAAATTCTGACACGATACAACATAGATGAATCTTGAAAACATTATGTTAAGTGGAATAAGCCTCTCACGTAAGGACAAATATGGTATGAGTCCACTCTTATGAGGTGCCTAGAATACTCAAAATCATAGAACAGAACACAGGGTGGTGGTTTCCAGGGACTGAAGGAAGGGAGAGTTAGTGTTTAATGGTTACAGAGTTTCAGGTTTGGAAGATGAAAAGTTCTGGAGAAGGATGATGGGGATAATTACACATCAATGGGAATATACTTAATGCCATTGAACTGTACACTCAAAAATGGTTAAATAGTGTTATATTATGTGTGTTTTACCACAATAAAAATATTAGTAAAACATATTGGAGAATGTATTTCTTTGGTTCACATATGCTTTTCATTATTGATCATGATGGCATATATTAGCAATTGAGAAGGGTTCTATCTTTATATGTCTACTTTACCCTTTTTATATATTTTCCTTTCTCCCCCCTGACTTCAGAGAAAATAAAATTGCTCATATCCGAAACCCACACAGTTGGAAGAAGATCCAAGTAAATGGATCTGCAGGGTGAAAGAGAATGGACCAGGTGTTTGAAGTTTGCAAGTGTTCATTTTTTTTTACTATCTCTCATGATATTCTGATGTTTCAAGTTACAACATATAAAATGTTAATTTCATGCTTTAGATGAATCACTTTCCTTGGGGAAAAACCAGACTTAAGCACCTTTATTGTCTAGATTTTGTTCTTGACTTTCAGTTCAGTGAGATATGATGTAAAATATCAGATTCTAGATTCAAATACTCCTGGTTCTCTTTCGGATTCTTCCACTTAACCACCATATGACTTTTAGCAAGGTGCTTACTCTCTCAAAGGCTCAGTGTTCTCAGCTATAAAATGGACATAATGACTACTTACTAGTGTGGATGTGAAGATCCAAGGAGTTAGTGCACAAGGCAAGAAATTGATAACCTGTTAGCATCTATGACATATTTGGGGGCCAAACTGCAGTTAGATTAGAGTGATTTAGGCCTTTTAGCATCATGGAATTATATTCAAGTAAAAACCCATAAAAATCAATTGTCTTTAATGCCATGAGGGGCACAGAGACAACATAGGGATTTTTTTTCCAGTTTATTAAATATAAAACATTACAATAAAATTGCAAGTACAGTTTTCTAAAATGTGATTGTCTTTGTTAAGCCCATTTTGATTAGACAGAAAACAGCGTGTTCTAATAATTTGCTTAAAATCTGTTAAAAGTAATACCTCCTGGGGAAACAGATTTTAATTTAATCTCCCCCATCTCCACCAATCTGAATATTTTAACAATTATCCTATATTTAATCTCCATCTCAAATATCAGAATGCTCATTTGAATTTGAATTTCTGAAGCTTTAAAAGAAATAAAATGGTATTTCTCTTTGGAGAAAGGCAAAGGAAGGAGGGAAGGGGGAAGGAAGGGAAGGAGGGAGGAAGGAGAGAAGGAATGAAGGCAAGAAGGAAAGAAGGAAGGAAGGAGAGAAAGAAAAAAAGGTTATTTTATAAAAAGAATCATGAGAGCTACAAATAAATTGTTTTATTGTGTGATACTGGCATTAACAATAAAATTTTAAAAATCTATTCTTTTAAACTTGCCCCAGAATATAAAGTTTAAAAAAATTCTGTAAGATTAAAATTCATGAAAGCATTTCTTTTATATCCATATTATAATATACTTTACTTAATCATCTTTAAAACTGCCTCCAAAGTGGTCGCCATCTTATTCACTGTTCATCTTCAATGCATATTTTGGTTGAATATTGATTTTAACTAATTTTATCAGTCCCTTTCAGAGAAATAAATTGAAAGGTATGATACATTTAAGTTAGAAAATCTAACGTCTTTCAGTTTGCTTGCCTGTTTTTTGGCAGTAAACACACTGGGTCTCAACTTCATTCTAACTTCATTGTATTTTGTTGAAAAGGCTTCTTATGAATATATTTCTGTTTCTGGTAGCTGAATGAATGAGGCCTAGGATTTCTGAGTATGCTTGACATCTCCTAAACCACATACTTTGGCCATGTATGATCTATGGCTCCAGGATAAGTAGTTCTTTCATGAAAGACAGCAGGGCTTCTGCCTTGTGACTGCCAGTCTGCATCCCAAGGAGGCTACCCTTCTCATGGATGCCAGGTGTGAGGGGTGAAGGCAGATGCTTTGTCTGAAACTTAATCATATCCAGGGCTAGAACTTTCTTTATGAAGATGAGAGCCCAAGGGCCTTGTTCAGTAAGGCTCTGAACCAATGGTGAATAGTGAAAACCATGATCTCTAAAGAATATGTGTCTTGTTTTCTATGAGAATAAGGTTAATAGAATTTCAATCCCACTGCACTTAAGAGACTTGTTGTATTGGCCTAGAATCAAAATTAATTAAGTAGGTTCCCAAAGTTTGTGGTATCTATTCTTCCTGTTCAATCTTCTAAATATAGCTCTGTCCCATATAATTTTCAAAATTCTGTATACTGAATTTTAACTGTCCTCATACATAAGCTATTTAGTGGGCAAGACGTCCAGACCCACATGCTGTAGACGAAAACAAACCAACCCCCAAAACTCATCTGTGAGCATTTATAGGTATGTATATCAATATTCTGGTTGCTCTCAATACCTTGGTCATTACAGTTGGAGAGTCTCCCCTTTACTGGAAAAGTCAAGTCTAAGGCTGGTTATTTTTTCACTAATATTTTGTTGGTAATTTGCCACTTGGTAAAACTGGCTTCAAGAGTTCCAGAAAACACTTG
Source organism: Physeter macrocephalus (assembly GCF_002837175.3). Taxonomy (NCBI): domain Eukaryota; kingdom Metazoa; phylum Chordata; class Mammalia; order Artiodactyla; family Physeteridae; genus Physeter; species Physeter macrocephalus. Next base: position 70,085,329 of record NC_041218.1, read on the forward strand.
GCTCCCAACAATACAAAGGACCATTGCAAGCATTTTTGGTTAGTGGTGATTGAATGCAGATTGCAGGATTGTTTTGCTAGACCACATTATTCTTTCAAATGTTTCTCCAGTAGTCGCATATTACTTTCTAATGATAATCATTTGCATTTTCAAAGCCCATTTTTGCCCCTGACATTTTACGAGGAATTTACTCAGAGTTCATCTCTGTCTTCACTGTGCTTCCCTCTGGTTTGAGCGGAGAGGCCTGCAGCTTCTGGGCTTTGGCATAGCCATCCTAATAAATGGCTGCAAAGGACCAGTAGGAAGAAACCCATGAAAACCACCCAGCATAGGCTCTATAGCAGGTGATGGGCAAAGCAGAATGCTATCATTTCCCATACTCAGAAAAAGAAAAAATGAAGGGTGCGCTATGAACTCTATTTCAACACCATACTTAAAAACTGTTTTTCTTAAGAATGTTACTGCTCTTAGTCTTCTTATGTAATGGAAAAGGTAAACAGAAGGTTAGGCAAGTCAGTTGGATGTTTGGGCCTAGCTAGCTCCCAGTTTTTCTTTTCGTGTCTGCTGCTTCCGCCCCCGTATGCTTCTTTCTCTCCACTTCTGGTGGTCAAAGGCCTACTCTGCAGATGTTTCTCCCACACAGTGGAAACATTCTCTAATGTGTCTGTACACTTCCCGGCTCTGCTCATATGGGAAAAGGAAAAACTGGAGAGACATAATGAATTTCTGGATTGGTCTTATTCCCTTTTGTGCCTTTCAAAAGTGCTGAAACAGAGAAAAATATTACTTTAGACCTATTCACCTTTCCCACACTACTTGCTACAGAAATTGGTTTATAAAGTCATTGGTTTTACTTTTAAAAAGTAAATAATCTTATCATACCATCTTTCAGAAGTCTCAAGACAGCTAGTCTGTGTTAGAAAATTTTTATAATTTGTTTAAATTGTATTGTTTTTAAAATAAGAGTGAGAAATGCTGCAGACTTGGAAAATGAGACTATCTATGGTTTATTATACATAAAGCATATACGTAGATTGCATCCTGGAATTTTCATATAATTTTCATAAAGAGATGCTCTTCCCTATTTGCACAGCGAAGTACGGGACCAGTATGCTGAAAACGCAGGACTCACAGAACACAAAAGAAAACAGTTGCTTTAATTTTCTCCACTCCCCCTCCATTCTCTCTGTAAAGCCCAAGCCATTTCTCTGCCCTTGAATGACATCTTGAGTAGCATCCATAAATGACCCGAGTTCTCTTTGAATCTATTTCCTTTAGTCACTTTAGTCATAAAAATATTCTCAGTTCAAAAATTAATATGCCAATGTCTTTGTTTGAAAACCAACTCTACTCTTTATTAGGGGTCCTTCCTCTCCTGTGACCCCTCCCTCCCGATTTGGCCTGCTGCAGGTGAGAAGTATGTAGTGAACCTGTGAGTGTGTGCTGTGTGCTCTGTGTGTGTGTGTGTGTGTGTGTGTGTGTGTGTGTGTGTGTGTGTGTATGTATGTATGTGTCCTGTAGGAGGGGTATTGGGGTTTTGATCTTGGTTTCTCTTTACTTTATCATGTCTTCTCTGCTGAAGCCCAGAGCTTAGTCATGGTTGAAGCATAAGGGTCAGGAAAGAGCTTTCCTGGCCACCACTGATTTCCTGCTATTTCCCCACACCCTGGGGGGAAAATAAGACTAACTGTCCACTAGGATCTCTCAGGTCGATTCCTGACAAGGGTGATGCCTTCCCAACGGCTGCTCCTGGCTCCAACCTCATGTCACCATCGGGCTGTACATCTCCAGCATCTCTCAACCGGCGTCCTGTCCCCTCAGCTGACCTATGCCAGCTCTCACACTCACTGTGGCATCCTAGTTCATGGGAAAACTTGCAAACGAGACCCAGTGCCATAAGTGTGGTTACTTCCCAAATGCAGCCACTGGCCACTTGGCCAGACAGAGATGGGTCAGACAGAAGTCCACTGAAGCATGCCACAAACTTCAGAGGATGAATAGCTAGCTCTTAATTGGCCTCTCTGAAGCTTCGCTTACGAAGTTTGAGGGAAGGGGAAGGAAGCACTGCCAACTTTTCCCATGTGAAGCGAGGGACAGGTGGAATCTTCATTCCATCAAGCTCTCTCCAGAAATTCTCTCTCCTATCCTCATTTCCTAAACTCACAAATCTTCTTTGGTGTGAGGAATTAAGAGTCTTAGCATGAATTTAAGACAGTGGAGGTCTTTCATGGTTTTCTATAATCTCACTTTGGAATTTAGGATTAGCTGGTAACTGTTATCTTGGGATTCAGCCAAAACTGAGATTGAAAGATATTAGTTTTACCTTGGGTTAATATATGGTCTTAAATAACTAGGGAGTTCATTAATTCACTCATGACACGTACTTATTGAGCACCTCCGGTGTGTCAGTCATTATTTGAGTAGCTGGGGAAACAGGACTTCCCTGGTGGCGCAGTGGTTGAGAGTCCGCCTACCGATGCAGGGGACACGGGTTCATGCCCCGGTCCGGGAAGATCCCACATGCCGCGGAGCGGCTAGGCCCGTGAGCCATGGCC
>NC_041218.1:70087943-70102951 GCF_002837175.3 Physeter macrocephalus
ATGTATGTATGTATGTGTCCTGTAGGAGGGGTATTGGGGTTTTGATCTTGGTTTCTCTTTACTTTATCATGTCTTCTCTGCTGAAGCCCAGAGCTTAGTCATGGTTGAAGCATAAGGGTCAGGAAAGAGCTTTCCTGGCCACCACTGATTTCCTGCTATTTCCCCACACCCTGGGGGGAAAATAAGACTAACTGTCCACTAGGATCTCTCAGGTCGATTCCTGACAAGGGTGATGCCTTCCCAACGGCTGCTCCTGGCTCCAACCTCATGTCACCATCGGGCTGTACATCTCCAGCATCTCTCAACCGGCGTCCTGTCCCCTCAGCTGACCTATGCCAGCTCTCACACTCACTGTGGCATCCTAGTTCATGGGAAAACTTGCAAACGAGACCCAGTGCCATAAGTGTGGTTACTTCCCAAATGCAGCCACTGGCCACTTGGCCAGACAGAGATGGGTCAGACAGAAGTCCACTGAAGCATGCCACAAACTTCAGAGGATGAATAGCTAGCTCTTAATTGGCCTCTCTGAAGCTTCGCTTACGAAGTTTGAGGGAAGGGGAAGGAAGCACTGCCAACTTTTCCCATGTGAAGCGAGGGACAGGTGGAATCTTCATTCCATCAAGCTCTCTCCAGAAATTCTCTCTCCTATCCTCATTTCCTAAACTCACAAATCTTCTTTGGTGTGAGGAATTAAGAGTCTTAGCATGAATTTAAGACAGTGGAGGTCTTTCATGGTTTTCTATAATCTCACTTTGGAATTTAGGATTAGCTGGTAACTGTTATCTTGGGATTCAGCCAAAACTGAGATTGAAAGATATTAGTTTTACCTTGGGTTAATATATGGTCTTAAATAACTAGGGAGTTCATTAATTCACTCATGACACGTACTTATTGAGCACCTCCGGTGTGTCAGTCATTATTTGAGTAGCTGGGGAAACAGGACTTCCCTGGTGGCGCAGTGGTTGAGAGTCCGCCTACCGATGCAGGGGACACGGGTTCATGCCCCGGTCCGGGAAGATCCCACATGCCGCGGAGCGGCTAGGCCCGTGAGCCATGGCCGCTGAGCCTGCGTGTCCGGAGCCTGTGCTCCGCAACGGGAGAGGCCACAACAGTGAGAGAACCCCGTACTGAAAAAAAAAAAAAAAAAAAATCCCTGCTCTCACAGACACTTAGCGGAGAGTACTATGTATTCTCTGTTGATTTAAATAAAATAAACAAGAAAGATAAGTAAAACTAAAGCATGCAAGTAATAAGGATAAAAATAAATAGAAGAACTCTTTTGGGATGTGTGTGTGTGTGTGATTTTAGTGAGAGAAAACTTCATTAAGAAGGCATTTGATTAAAGACCTGTTGAGGTTAGAGATCAAATCATACAAACAATATCAGTTTGCTAGGGCTTCCACAGCAGTGTACCGCAAACTGGGTGGCTGAAACAACAGAAATTTGTGGTCTCACAGTTCTGGAGGCTAGAAGTCCAAAACTAAAGTGTCACTGGGTTTGGTTCCTTCCTAGAGTTGTGAGGGAATATATGTTCCATGACTCTCTCCTAGCTTCTGATAGTTTTGCAGGCAACCTTGGTTGTTCTTGACCGGGAGACACATCACCCTGATTTTTGCCTTCACGTTTCCACTGCATTCTCCCTGAGTGTATGTTTGCCCAAATTTCCACGTTTTATAAGAACACCAGTCGTATTGGGTAAGGGTCCATGCTACTCCAGTATAACCTCATCTCAACCTAATTACATCTATTAACTACACTATTTCCAAATAAGGTCACATCTTATGTTTTCGGCAGGGGGGGTTAAGACTTGAACATTTGAATTTTGGGTGGACATAATTCAACCCATAATGCCAACATCTGGAGGAAGACATTGCAGGCAGATGAAAGAGTGAGTACAGATTGATAAACATTTTATGGAAGTTACATATTTAGCATGAATTTTCTGGAAAAAATTCAGTAATTAATCATTAAACATGCATTTATTTATAAACTTTTTGACTTACTGATGCAAATTAGCAGCCTGATGGTTCTGTTCCTCCAGAGTATTGTATAGGACAAGGTTAGGCTTCTTAGTGTGCCACGTGGCTGCCAGATGCCATTGTTAGACAGTCTCCCCACATCTCCTGCCTAGAAGGAATTAGCCATCCTTAGACACTGATTGCCTTAGCACACAGCATTTTACCAGCAAAGTAAAATGCATGCTGTGTACTATTCCTGAAAGGAGAGGTTAGTTGCATTTTGTCTGAATAGGGCAGAGCAGGAGGAACAGAAACTATTATATACGGACATCTTTCATACTTAACTTTGTATTAAAGTGAGAACTCTCTTCACTACACATCCACCTTTCACTGTATCACAAGAAGCCCTGGTAAAAGCCAAAAGTACAAAATCGATGTTTATCAAACTTAATCCAGTACATTTAAGTTCTGCTATTAATAATATTTTATTAAAAATGAAACATCAGGGGCAAATATAAACACGGCTATGGCACCAATATTTTTTTATCATGCTTCCTTTTTTTCTGAAAGTTATTTATTTATTTAACATCTTTATTGGAGTATAATTCCTTTACAATGTTGTGTTAGTTTCTGCTGTATGACAAAGTGAATCAGCTATATGTATACATATATCCCCATATCCCCTCCCTCTTGCATCTCCCTCCCACCTTCCCTATCCCACCTATCTAGGTGGTCACAAAGCACTGAGCTGATCTCCCTGTGCTATGCGGCTGCTTCCCACTAGCTATCTATTTTACATTTGGTAGTGTATATATGTCCATGCCACTCTCTCACTCCTCATCTCACTGACGCTTACCTAGGCTTTACACTTTCAGGGTTTTTTTCAGGTTTGTGAGGATATGCAAAATAATCTCATAATAAAGTATACTTTTCCTTGGATGGCATATCTAAATATCCATGCTTATTTAATCATTATCACCCCATTCTTTTAATTAGCTATAGAAACAATATTCCCTTACATGGTACATCTCTCCTGCATATTTCTGAATCTCAAGGAGAGGGTCTAGAGAAGTTTTCTTTCACTCTAGATTGCTTATAGCCTCTGTAACTTATCATTAGTAGAACCTTGAACAATACAGACTCTCTGGTACCAGAGAATCTGGTACTAAATCTTACTGGTACTGAATCTTACTAAATCAGAATTCCAATGTTCCTACCAGCAAGTTTTCATTTTTAAAAAGATCCACGGATAATCCTGATACATAAAGACAAAGGCTACCTCTTCCTGTTTTCTGTAATGTAAATCTATGCAAGTTAGGATTTTGGATTTATTGATGTTAAAACTAAAGGAGAACACACCTAGGGAATGAATTTATGATTGATGGATACTGGTGAGTCTGGAATGGTTGGAAAATCTGACTAAAGAGGTATGACACTTGCAGAATTCCAAAAAGCAGACACAACCCACAAGAGAAAACCATCAATGCTTGCTTATTTGCTTTTTTTGCTAATGACTTTTTCCAGTTGAGTTTTTGGTGAGGGAGAAGTTATCTGTTATGCTATTGAGAAGAAAAGGCAGCAGGCTGGAGCAAGTTCTGAAAAAATACCCCAGTAACAGACAGAACACTGTTAAATCTACTTTCCTTGAGGTAGGCTTAAGATGGGGCCTGACACCTTCCACAGTGCTGCTGAAAATAGTGACATGAAAAATCTTTTAAGATTCTGAAAGCCAAACTACCTCTGTGTTTTCTATCTTTCCTTGGGATTCTGGAAGCTACAAATGTAAAAATATAGAGGAGAGGGCATAAAAAAAGGGAACTCACTTTCTAACTACTGTTGCTCTCCCTAATAAATCACATTATGTTCATCATAATGTACACCATACCTTAAAGAATTCCACTCAATGGTTCTACTGCAGAACGTACACTGAATAATTGAATCATATATGACCAGTAAAGTGAAATGTGAGAACCTCTGATAAACATTAATGCAAGCTGGTAATGTTAATTATAAAAAAGGTTCATGTACTTTGGTGATCAATTGAACTTCAGATACTCAAGGACAGATCCACATATTGCTGAATATCATGGCCATGAGATGATTAGATTAAGTTTAACCAAAATAATTAGAAAGAACAAGATGAAGGGGAAGTAAACACAACAAATAGAGCTAGAGTAATGGGCAATTTTATCAAATTAAATCAAGTACAGGAATGGACTTCTTTTAGACATATGGCAAACCTATAAAATAACCTGGGGCCTTATCACTTTCAGAAAGATCATATGTTCTGTACTCATGCACCTAGTCAACTAATCCATCCTGTAACCAAACTACTTTTTTTCTGAACTTTGTTTTGTACCTTGGAGCATCAAATTGAATAGGAAGTTCTCTGAACTTAAACTCCTGAGCCTGTATTCTAAAGTTTTGCCTTGGGTATCTGATATCATGTAAAGGAGAAACATGGCCTTCAATGTCAGAACTCAGAGGTTTTAAATTTTCTTCTGACAATCGATTAAGCATGATAGGTCTGAGCACGTTTGTAAAACTCTCTCAGCCTCAGAATTCTCTTCTATAAAATGGTATCAACAGCACTTAATTCCCAGGATTTTAGAGAGTAAAGGAAAGAACGCTAATCGAGTATTACTCAATAAACAAATATGTCTTCCCTCTCTCTAGCCTTCCTTATGGTAGATTATCAAACCTGAGAATATTCATAATCATTTCAAAGTCAGTTGACCTCTCTCCAGTACAAGTGCTGAGTAATTGATGAGCCCTATTTTTAGTGCTTTTTCTCTTGAGAGAATGAGAGAGAGAGAGAGAGAGAGAGAGAGAGAGAGAGAGAGAGAGAGAGAGAGAGAGAGAGAGAGAGAGGTAAAGTGTTTCCAGTCAAGAGTAAGCATAAATTACATGGCATCACTCAAGATTAATTTACAACATTAATAATAGTTATATGATCTGTCATCATGTATTAGTGCTCGACAAGAGAAAACTTGACTGGAAAATTAACAAGGTTGAAGGTGAAGAAAAAAGTGCCCTGATTAACACACACAGGCCTTGGGAATACTACCTATTTGGGAATCACTTCTACTTTCAAAGGCCTGCAAATTCCTAGCTTGAAAATGTCTGCATTTCTAAAAAAAATAATAATAATAATAATTTATAATCATAGTGAGAGTAACTAAGAGAGAAAAGAAAATGGATTGAGTTGACTAAAAGAAAACTAAACTTCAGCATAAAAATATCTTTCATCAATTTTGAATTCTTTATTTCCATTATTAAGCTCATTCCTAGACCACTCCTATAAATTCATATATATTCAAGCATATATACATGTTTATACATGACTCATGGGGAAACCAATAAACTGTCCTAACACATTAAATATCTACCTACAGATCTGTGGAAGCTCTTTTTTCTTTGCTGTTCTTGAAGGCTGTAACCTATAGACTGAAGGGTTTTAGGATGTAGAATATGGGTATTCAGAGTTTTTATGCTATAAAATTAGCAATTTCAAGCCAACAGAGGTTTCCCTGCTTTAATACGATTCTAAATATGTAAAGCCCAGCAAGAACTGTTGGTAAGGGAGAATAGGGGCTAATATCTGTTACGGGTTCAAGTATTTGCTCTAGCTCTGTGTTAAATTAAGAAGTAAAAAAAGATGAATGAAGCAAAGCCAATTCCCTACTTCTGACGCTTGAGAAATAATTTAATTTTTTCCATCATGCAAAATTTAATCTTCCTCTGCTTTTCCAGTCTGCAAAATAAATATGCTTCAGTTTTGCATCATGAGTCCACACAGACACCTGCAGTTTGATTCTTTTTACTAGTTCCACAACTTTTCTCTGTTCAAAGGTTAGAAAACACATATTAAAAATAAGTCAACCAACTGATCAGTCTCTTTAAACCAGCAAAGAATATAGGCAAAGCTCAGTGAAGGACAGTATTAACTGTTTTAGTGCTTATAACTTTGGTTACTTAAATTGTAACTTTACATCTAAGAAATACTGGAAGAAGGAAAGAAAAAAATTCCAACTGTTTTCAGACCTTCCCCCTTTGAACCATTTCGTGCTTATCTCTGTCAGTTCCCTCCTAATGAAATACTTGGCAGATTTTTACAATCCCAATGAATAATATACACACAATGCTTGGGCAATTTTATTTAGAGAGTCTTTTAACATGATTGTGACAATTTAAAATAGCACAGAAATACTGCACACTCCTCAATGTGCCAAAACAAACTGACCAAACACATTAGACAGATGTATCACAAATTAATCTATGGAATAAATGAATTCTGCCGAATTCTGGCGATTTTCATTTCAGTGATGTCATTTTCTGTAATGTTACTCCTTAGGTTATATGGCTTTCAAAGGTAAACCTAGCCTTAGGCAGACAGCTCATGTAATACATTTTTATGACAACAAATATGTATCCAAGCACAATTTTAGCAGATAGCAAATGAAAAGTTATCTAAACAATGCTAATAAAATCTTCATTCTTTTTACTGTTTTGAAGTTTTATCGTTTCTTCTCATACTCATTGGCTTAGATGTTACCAGTGGATGTAACATCATTCTATTTGAAATCATTTTCTTTCAACCCTAGCAATAAAGTAACTGCAGCTGACTTTAATTTTAATAGAGAATAATAAATGCGGAAAGGAAGCAAGAGTAGATAACTGTATTTACCTCACATTAGAGAAACCGTTCATACAATCATTGTATAAGATAATTATACTTCCATAGGCAGTAGTAATATATTATGGTTGTGGACAAATGATTAAAACAAGAGAGCTGTGTACAAACGTTTAGTCATTTCTGAGGGTCTGAGACAAGTTGTTTCATGCTTCTTACTCCCCAGAAAGCAATGCAGATGGAAAAAAAAATCTGAAGAAATAAAATACAGAGAGGAAGAACAATTAAAATTGATTCAATACTTCTGTTCAACTGAGTTAGAAATACCTTTCTAGGGGAAAATGAATATACATATTTTAAGCAATTAAATTATTCAAATTGAATCTAGCAGTTGCTCACTGATAGAATTTAGCCAACCCAACTTAAAACATGTTATGTGAAGAGTAGGAGTAAAACGTTTTGTTTCTGTGGCTTTTAAAATAAAATATCCTCACAAATCTGGGTCATTTCTAGGTATGGGGCTATGTAAATTAGGCAGTGAATGAAACAGAACTGTTTTCCAGCTTTTGGATACATTGCATGTTGTTTGTATTGTACTAAACAATCTCATTATTTATATAGTTTAAGAAGCCTTTGGAAAAGGAGAAATAAAAACACTCTTAAGGAATCATTTCTCTCTGAGGCAATGTGATCTACCATATTATGAACTTCACCCAACATGAATTAAATTCTAAACACTGCTGACTTAACTACTTAGTCTTTTGATCTTACCAGGTGTAAAACTGTAACTGCAAAATTCTCTTTAAAATTGAAGACATACTAAATCATAATAAACAATCATAAGAGTTCATTGAGTTTACCCCTTTGCTTTCGAGTAACCACACATTCCCAATAAATCACCAAAATTTAACCAAGTAAAACTGTTGACTTCTTATGATCCTAGCAAGAATGATAATACAGCCATCCTCAGGAAGAATTAACCAGTTGCAGAAATTTTCATTGTGTGTCATCTAAATGCCATAATGACCTAAACACACACACCTTCTCCTCTTCTTGAGGTAAAATCTAGGCACTGGTCATAGTCCTTACACCTCAGAGCTTTCCAAAGTCAACCCTTACCCTTTACCTATAGACTAAAATTAAGCTATAGGATTTCTTTTATGATCTCCATTTTATGTGTTATTAGAGTGATGATGAAAAATGTCCAAACAGCTGGGGATATGGGGAAAGCTGTGAAAGGGTTTCTCCATATTTGTTTTTACTGTGCAAACTTCTTCAAATGATTAAAATATGACCACTTGCCTCTCCCCAGAAAGATCACAATTACTGAAAGATCCATTAAAACGTACAAAGAGACATAGTTAACTAATAAGATGAAGGCATGGGGAACATTCTGGGGTGATGGACTAAAGTGAAGCCAAGGCCATTAACTGAGGCCAGTCATTCATTCACAGAAAATACCCTCAACTGCCATGAATTTGCTATTAAAGCCTGGATATGAAAATAACAACAACAACAAAACCCTCTTAAACCCGGATATTTAGATTAGATGGGTAGGTTGTTCAGTTTCATATGAACCTCCTTGTTCTTTCTAGAGAACCATTATTCTTCACATTAGCTAATCTGATAGTTTTATTCAAATCCATGTGTTACTTTCAGCCTATAACATCCACAATATAAAAAAAAAAATACCAAAAATAAAATCAAAAGTTATTTTGAAGCAGGAGTCAAGAATAATATTAACATTCTGGAGTTGCCTCAGAAATCAAATGCAATATACTTAAAGGCTGGTTTTGATTTTGTTTCTTTTGACTGTACTTCAAGTAAAATGACCTCATGGGATTTCTCACGTGGTGCCAAGCAAAGTAATATCAAGATAAGGGAGTATTTGTGAAAGTTAGTAGACTGTGCAGTGAATTACATTTGTATATGAATATGGGTTAATGTTGGCACAGGGATAGCTGAGAAGACAGCTTTCAAGTGGGACGGAGATGATAAATCTATGATATCGTGGTGAATAGTTTAATTTGGATCCATAATATTAATTGAGCAACTAATTGATACTTTGTGCTGTGCAAGGCACTGGTATCTGAAAAATATTTGGCAGCAGAAATTTTTATTGGTTTTCAATCTAGTGTCTAGGATCACATGAATTATTTCATTGGCTGAAGTCTAGGGAGAATGAAACCTCTACAACTGTGTGTAAAATTTTGTATGTCATAATTCTCCTCGTCCCTACTCTCCACCCACTAGACTATCCATACTTTCATCTAGGATCTCTGAAATATTAAGAACCTCTGATCTAACAAGAGTGTGAGAAAGATTGTAATTCAGTCCCTGCCTTTGTTGTTAATTCACCACTTCCTAACTAAATCTTTCCACTTTTGAAACTATAAATCCAGTTCTATTTCCTTAAGGACCCATCCCTAATTAAAACACAAAGATCTTATCGTATTACCTAAAATGCTTTTACCTTCTTACCAAAAAATACAATGTTGCACAGTTTGTAGTTTTATTTTGTTTCTCTGTTTTTGGTTTTCTATTTTTTCAGGCCCCTATGTATTATCCCTCCAAATGGAGGAGAAAAGCTAATGAAGCAAAGGGCTCAGATTCACAGGTAAGATTAATGCACAATGAAACCCTTGCTTAGGCTGGGCATTGTCTTAGGTGCCTTTACTAGATTATAATGTTTTATTCTCACAGCAAACTTGGAGAATCGGTACCCAGTTTACTGGTGAGGCAATGGGAACTCATAATTTATGTGGTTTACCAAGCAGTCACAAAACTACTAAATATCAGAGCTTGTATGATGTTTTTTGTTTACTTAATGTCCCCCAGGAAATCAAACTACACATCCTGGGAAGTTAGTTCAGTGAATATGAACATCAATTGTGAATTCATTTTCTCTTTTTTAGTAATCACTGTACTTTTTTTGCCACTAACTACTAGGTTTCTAAGACCTTTTCACAATCAATATTTTAAGCACAAAGTGGATTTTTTTATATATAATGAAATCCAGATTGGCACAAGATCATAGAAATTAAATGCAATGAATATGTCCTTCTCAAAAAATGCATGACCCTGAAATAGACACCCAGTTTTATTAGAAAATAAATAGGAAAACACAGATTTGCTTTTATATTTTTGAATGTGTGTATATACTTATAACAGATCTAAACATACATTTCATATATAATTTTAAGCTGGAAAACTACTTAACATGGACGCAATATGATCACTTGATTATTATAGTCATTTCATTTTAAATTTTCCCTTGTCCGATCTTTCTCCTGATTTTTGTATTAGGCTGTTCATTTTAGCTCTCCATAGCTGATCAGATTAAAAGTGTCATTTGAGATAATTGTTCATTAACATCTTTCTCAATCAACTATTTGTACAATGAAGGCAGGAGAATTACTACTTAGGCCCGTGTAAGACTACATGGCAACCACAGCACTTTTTCTTTGCAATATTCTTCCCTAATCTGTAGATATGATGCTTCCAGATACGTACAAACTCAATGAACACTTATTTTATTCTAGGTCTGGGCAAGTCCCATGATTTTAACAGCTGGATTCAAAATATGAAACAGAGGAAGTTCACTCTTGGTGTCAAGCCCTCCCTGTGTAACACATCATTAGTGGCCCTTGTCTTCAGGCTATTTCCTTGACTTCCCAGGGCCCTCCACTCTGATGCCTGAACTTTGGCCTGTACAGATGCTCTCCACATTTTCTCCGCCCCTTTCCCCAAAGTTCACCAATTGGCAGGTGGCTAATCTGAGCCATTAATCCATAATAAAACGTCAGCGGGAACTGACATGTCATTCTGCTGCTTCTCCCCGTTAGGTCTGTGTTTTTAGAGGCTTTATTAAACAAAAATGGAGCAAATCAGGCATCTAATCCTTTTTTTTTTTAACTTTTTAAAATTGAAATAGCGAATTTACAATGTTGTGTTAGTTTCAGGGGTACAGCAAAGTGATTCAGTTATACATACATATATACATATATATCTATGCTTTTTCAGATTCTTTTCCATTATAGGTTATTACAAGATATTGAGTATAGTTCCCTGGGCTATACAGTTGGCCCTTGTTGGTTATCTATGTTACATAGAGTAGTGTGTATATGTTAATCCCAAACTCCTAATTTATCTCTCACCCCTCCCCTGCTATCCCCTTTGGTAACCATAAGTTTGTTTTCTATGTCTGTGAGTCTATTTCTGTTTCATAAATAAGTTCATTTGTGTCATCTTTTTAGATTCCACATATAAGTGATATCATATGATATGTGTCTTTGTCTGGCTTACTTCACTTAATATGATAATCTTTAGGTTCATCCATGTTGCTGCAAATGGTATTATTTCACTCTTTTTCATGGCAAAGTAACATTGCATTGTATATATAGGTATCACATCTCCTTTATCTATTAACATGTCAGTGGACATTTAGGTTGCTTCCACATCTTGGCTTTTGGAAATGGTGCTTCTGTGAACACTGGGGTGCATGTATCTTTTCAAATTAGAGTTTACTCCAGATATTTGCCTGAGAGTGGGATTGCTGGATCATATGGTAACTCTATTTTCAGTTTTTTAAAGAACCTCCATACTGTTCTCCATAGTGGCTGCACGAATTTACATTCCCACCAACAGTGCAGGAGGGTTCCCTTTTCTCCACATCCTATTCAGTATTTCTTATTTGTAGACTTTTTAACGATGGCCATCCTCACTGGTGTGAGGTGATACCTCATTCTAGTTTTGATTTGCATTTCTCTAATAATTAGTGATGTTAAGCATCTTTTCATGTGCCTGTTGGCCATCTGTATGTCTTCTTTGGAGAAATGTCTATTTAGGCTTTCTGCCCATTTTTTGATTGGGTTGTTTGTTTTTTGATATTAAGCTATATGAGCTGCTTGTATATTTTGGAAATTAATCCCTTGTCAGTCACATCATTTGCAAATATTTTCTCCCACTCCATAGGTTGTCTTTTCGTTTTGTGTATGGACTCAATTTGCTGTGCAAAAACTTTTAAGTTTAATTAGGTCCTATTTGTTTATTGTTTTGGTTTGTTTCCACTACTCTAGGAAATGGATCCAAAAAAATATTATATTGCTGTGATTTATGTAACAGACTGTTCTGCCTCTGTTTTCCTTTAGGAGTTTTATAGTATCTGGTCTTACATTTATGTCTTTAATCCATTTTTATTTTATTTTTGTATATGGTGTTAGAGACTGTTCTAATTTCATTCTTTTACATGTAGCTCTCTAATCTTTGCAGCACCACTTGTTGAAGAAACTGTCTGTTCTCCACTGTATACTCTTGCTTCCTTTGTTGTAGATTAATTGACCATAAGTGCATGGGTTGATTTCTGGGCTTTCTATTCTGTTCCATTGATCTGTATGTCTCGTTCTGCCTAGTACCATACTGTTTTGATGACTGTAGCTTTGTAATATAGTCTGAAGTCAGTACAGTATTGTCTGTACCAAACCTGTATGAAGCAAGTTTATAGGTGCCATTTCTCCAACTACACTTGCTCATTTCCTATCTCTCTGTCACATTTTGGTAATTCTCACAAATTTCAAACTTTATTATTATTATATTTGTTATGGTGATCTGTGATTTTTAGTGGTACTACCATAACTCGCTGAAGGCTTAGATGATAGCATTTTTAGCAATCAAGTATTTTTTAATTAAGGTGTGTGAAAATTTTTTAGACATAATGCTATTTTACACTGAATAGACTACGATATAGTGTAAACATAACTTATATGCAGTGGGGAACCAAAATATTTGTGTAACTCACTTTATTGTAATATTTCTTCACTATGATGGTCTGGAACCAAATCCGCAGTATCTCCAAGGTAGGCTTGTACTCCATTGTGTACATTTTGAACCAAATTTATACCTCCACATTGATTTCCTAAAATTCTCCTGGAATAAATGTACCTATTTTGTATCACTAATAAATCATACCCCACCTATAAACTGAAAAGTATATTTTTATTTAAAAATTCTTTCTCTGACATTGATAAGGTTCATAAAATATCAGTTAACTGGCTATTTAACACAAGTGTAACAACCACAACAGCAGCAGTTTGTTTTAAGGGAAACACGTTAAATGTACAGAAGTTTTTATGGAATTATTTGGAGAAAACCAATTGTTTGTTAAATATACATTTTTTACATGTAATATTATAACACGGTTTATTAACTAAGCAATTCCATAAATGTCTCTCAATGTCAACAGATGTACAGTGCAGTTTTCACCAAATGGTGCATAGTATTCCATCTAAAGAATAACCTATATTTATCCAATGCTGTACTGTTGAACACTTGAGTCATTTCAGAATCATGTTTTTGCCATTAGAAATGGCACTGTGCATTTACAACAACATGGAAGGACCTAGAGACTGTCATACTGAGTGAAGCAAGCCAGACACAGAAAGACAAATATCACGTGATATTGCTTATATGTGGAATCTAAAAAAAAACGGTACAAATGAACTTATTTACAAAACAGAAGTAGAGTCAAGGATGTAGAAAACAAACTTATGGTTACCAGGGTATAAAGGGGGGGAGGGATAAATGGGAGACTGGGATTGACATATACACACTGCCATATATAAAACAGACAACAAATAAGAACCTGCCGTGTAACACAGGGAACTCTACTCAATACTCCATAATGGCCTATATGGAAAAAAATCCAAAAAAGAAAAAAAAGAAAAAGAGTGGGTATATGTTTATGTATAACTGATTCACCCTGCTGCACACCTGAAACTAACACAATATTGTAAATCAATCACACCCCAACAAAAATTAAAAAAAAAAAAAGAAATGGTGCTGTGATGAGGTCACCCTGGGAGCAGTGTGTTTAGCGAGGACAGGCAGGGATACAGTGGTCCTGATGACAAGGATGAAATGGAGCCCGAAGGACAAGAAAGAGCAACCAGAAAACAGAAGGTAGTAGAATGGTGGTAGACAGCAGAAGGCAGGAGGAAGAGGGCAGCTTTCTGCTTCTGGCTCTGGTCCTTGGGGGCAGTTACTGATGAAGCTGTAGTGACAATGGAGGGGAGGTGATCTGGATGGCAGCAGCCTGGGCATAGGCAGCACTGCTCTCAGCAGTTCCAGCTCTGCTCGAAGTAGTGCCTCTTCAATGGATCTGGAACCAACTGCAGTAGTGTCTCACCACAGCCAGCACCAGCTTGTGAGCTGAGCGGCATGGCACTCGCATCTTCTGATCTCTGGGTCTCACTGATTCGTCCCTTTTGGTCCTCCAGTCCCAAATCCTTCCATTTGCTCTTCCACCCCTTCCAATGCCTTTGAAACCAGTTCCTTGTATTAACATCCCACTGTTTGAAATACCTAGAGTGCTTTCTGTTTTCCTAACTGGACCCTGTTTCAATTATTTTTTCCTTTTCTTCTCACAACTTTTTTTTTTTATCAGACAAGTATTTGACTAATATATTTTTTGTGAAAAAAAAAGATGAAGGAGGACAAAAATAAAAATCTATTCCATCAAGTGACAGTAATATTTTATATGATAAAGAGTTTTATAATGTCAAAATGTTTGATGTGGATTAATGGTGTCAGTATAAAATAGTTATATGTATAAGGTACATATAGCTCCTGTTATGTCATTTGAATATTAAGGGTGAAAAATGATTTCCTTGACTACTGACAGCCTTAGTGTAATATAATCCACTATTTTTTTTTTTGAGGGGGAGATGTCTTATTTATTTATTTATTTATTTTTAACATCTCTTTTGGAGTACAATTGCTTCACAATGGTGTGCTAGCTTCTGCTTTATAAAAAAGTGAATCAGCCACACATATACACACAGCCCCATATCTCCTCCTTCTTGTATCTCCCTCCCACACTCCCTATCCCACCCCTCTAGGTGGTCACAAAGCACCGAGCTGATCTCCCTGTGCTATGCAGCTGCTTCCCACTAGCTATCTATTTTATATTTGGTAGTGTATATAAGTCCATGCCACTCTCTCACTTTGTTCCAGCTTACCCTTCCCCCTCCCCGTGTCCTCAAGTACATTCTCTATGTCTGTGTCTCTATTCCTGTCCTGCTCCTAGGTTCTTCAGAACCATATTCTGAATGGTTCAGAATATATGTGTTAGCATACGGTATTTGCTTTTCTCCCTCTGACTCACTTCACGCTGCATGACAGACTCCAGGTCCATCCACCTCATTACAAATAACTCAATTTCATTTCTTTTTAGGGCTGAGTAATATTCCATTGTATATATGTGCCACAGCTTCTTTATCCATTCATCTGTCAATGGACACTTAGGTTGCTTCCATGTCCTGGCTGTTGTAAATAGTGTTGCAATGAACATTGTGGTACATGACTCTTTTCGAATTATGGTTTTCTCAGTGTATATGCCCAGTAGTGGGATTACTGGGTTG
>NC_041218.1:70104843-70105810 GCF_002837175.3 Physeter macrocephalus
CATCCACCTCATTACAAATAACTCAATTTCATTTCTTTTTAGGGCTGAGTAATATTCCATTGTATATATGTGCCACAGCTTCTTTATCCATTCATCTGTCAATGGACACTTAGGTTGCTTCCATGTCCTGGCTGTTGTAAATAGTGTTGCAATGAACATTGTGGTACATGACTCTTTTCGAATTATGGTTTTCTCAGTGTATATGCCCAGTAGTGGGATTACTGGGTTGTATAGTAGTTCTATTGCTAGTTTTTTAAGGAACCTCCATACTATTCTCCATAGTGGCTGTATCAATTTACACTCCCAGCAACAGTGCAAGAGGATTCCCTTTTCACCACACCCTCTCCAGCATTTATTGTTTGTAGATTTTTTCATGATGGCCATTCTGACTGGTGTGAGGTGATACCTCATTGTAGTTTAGATTTGAATTTCTCTAATGATTAATGATGTTGAGCATTCTTTCATGTGTTTGTTGGCAATCTGTATACCTTCTTTGGAGAAATGTCTATTTAGGTCTTCTTCCCATTTTTGGATGGGTTGTTTGATTTTTTGATAGTGAGCTTCATGAGCTGCTTGTAAACTTTGGAGATTAATCTTTTGTCAGTTACTTGATTTGCAAATATTTTCTCCCATTCTGAAAGTTATCTTTTCATCCCGTTTATGATTTCCTTTGCTGTGCAAAAGCTTGTAAGTTTCATTAGGTCCCATTTGTTCATTCTTGTTTTTATTTCCATTTCTCTAGGAGGTGGGTCAAAAAGGATCTTGCTGTGGTTTATGTCACAGAGTATTCTGCCTATGTTTTCCTCTAAGAGTTTTATAGTGTCTTGCCTTACATTTAGGTCTTTAATCCATTTTGAGTCTATTTTTGTGTATGGTGTAAGGGAGTGTTCTGATTGCATTCTTTTACATGTAGCTGTCCAGTTTTCCCAACAGCACTTATTGAAGAGGCTGTCTTTTCTCCACTGTA
>NC_041218.1:70110120-70160749 GCF_002837175.3 Physeter macrocephalus
TGTTCTAATTTCATTCTTTTACATGTAGCTCTCTAATCTTTGCAGCACCACTTGTTGAAGAAACTGTCTGTTCTCCACTGTATACTCTTGCTTCCTTTGTTGTAGATTAATTGACCATAAGTGCATGGGTTGATTTCTGGGCTTTCTATTCTGTTCCATTGATCTGTATGTCTCGTTCTGCCTAGTACCATACTGTTTTGATGACTGTAGCTTTGTAATATAGTCTGAAGTCAGTACAGTATTGTCTGTACCAAACCTGTATGAAGCAAGTTTATAGGTGCCATTTCTCCAACTACACTTGCTCATTTCCTATCTCTCTGTCACATTTTGGTAATTCTCACAAATTTCAAACTTTATTATTATTATATTTGTTATGGTGATCTGTGATTTTTGGTGGTACTACCATAACTCGCTGAAGGCTTAGATGATAGCATTTTTAGCAATCAAGTATTTTTTAATTAAGGTGTGTGAAAATTTTTTAGACATAATGCTATTTTACACTGAATAGACTACGATATAGTGTAAACATAACTTATATGCAGTGGGGAACCAAAATATTTGTGTAACTCACTTTATTGTAATATTTCTTCACTATGATGGTCTGGAACCAAATCCGCAGTATCTCCAAGGTAGGCTTGTACTCCATTGTGTACATTTTGAACCAAATTTATACCTCCACATTGATTTCCTAAAATTCTCCTGGAATAAATGTACCTATTTTGTATCACTAATAAATCATACCCCACCTATAAACTGAAAAGTATATTTTTATTTAAAAATTCTTTCTCTGACATTGATAAGGTTCATAAAATATCAGTTAACTGGCTATTTAACACAAGTGTAACAACCACAACAGCAGCAGTTTGTTTTAAGGGAAACACGTTAAATGTACAGAAGTTTTTATGGAATTATTTGGAGAAAACCAATTGTTTGTTAAATATACATTTTTTACATGTAATATTATAACACGGTTTATTAACTAAGCAATTCCATAAATGTCTCTCAATGTCAACAGATGTACAGTGCAGTTTTCACCAAATGGTGCATAGTATTCCATCTAAAGAATAACCTATATTTATCCAATGCTGTACTGTTGAACACTTGAGTCATTTCAGAATCATGTTTTTGCCATTAGAAATGGCACTGTGCATTTACAACAACATGGAAGGACCTAGAGACTGTCATACTGAGTGAAGCAAGCCAGACACAGAAAGACAAATATCACGTGATATTGCTTATATGTGGAATCTAAAAAAAAACGGTACAAATGAACTTATTTACAAAACAGAAGTAGAGTCAAGGATGTAGAAAACAAACTTATGGTTACCAGGGTATAAAGGGGGGGAGGGATAAATGGGAGACTGGGATTGACATATACACACTGCCATATATAAAACAGACAACAAATAAGAACCTGCCGTGTAACACAGGGAACTCTACTCAATACTCCATAATGGCCTATATGGAAAAAAATCCAAAAAAGAAAAAAAAGAAAAAGAGTGGGTATATGTTTATGTATAACTGATTCACCCTGCTGCACACCTGAAACTAACACAATATTGTAAATCAATCACACCCCAACAAAAATTAAAAAAAAAAAAAGAAATGGTGCTGTGATGAGGTCACCCTGGGAGCAGTGTGTTTAGCGAGGACAGGCAGGGATACAGTGGTCCTGATGACAAGGATGAAATGGAGCCCGAAGGACAAGAAAGAGCAACCAGAAAACAGAAGGTAGTAGAATGGTGGTAGACAGCAGAAGGCAGGAGGAAGAGGGCAGCTTTCTGCTTCTGGCTCTGGTCCTTGGGGGCAGTTACTGATGAAGCTGTAGTGACAATGGAGGGGAGGTGATCTGGATGGCAGCAGCCTGGGCATAGGCAGCACTGCTCTCAGCAGTTCCAGCTCTGCTCGAAGTAGTGCCTCTTCAATGGATCTGGAACCAACTGCAGTAGTGTCTCACCACAGCCAGCACCAGCTTGTGAGCTGAGCGGCATGGCACTCGCATCTTCTGATCTCTGGGTCTCACTGATTCGTCCCTTTTGGTCCTCCAGTCCCAAATCCTTCCATTTGCTCTTCCACCCCTTCCAATGCCTTTGAAACCAGTTCCTTGTATTAACATCCCACTGTTTGAAATACCTAGAGTGCTTTCTGTTTTCCTAACTGGACCCTGTTTCAATTATTTTTTCCTTTTCTTCTCACAACTTTTTTTTTTTATCAGACAAGTATTTGACTAATATATTTTTTGTGAAAAAAAAAGATGAAGGAGGACAAAAATAAAAATCTATTCCATCAAGTGACAGTAATATTTTATATGATAAAGAGTTTTATAATGTCAAAATGTTTGATGTGGATTAATGGTGTCAGTATAAAATAGTTATATGTATAAGGTACATATAGCTCCTGTTATGTCATTTGAATATTAAGGGTGAAAAATGATTTCCTTGACTACTGACAGCCTTAGTGTAATATAATCCACTATTTTTTTTTTTGAGGGGGAGATGTCTTATTTATTTATTTATTTATTTTTAACATCTCTTTTGGAGTACAATTGCTTCACAATGGTGTGCTAGCTTCTGCTTTATAAAAAAGTGAATCAGCCACACATATACACACAGCCCCATATCTCCTCCTTCTTGTATCTCCCTCCCACACTCCCTATCCCACCCCTCTAGGTGGTCACAAAGCACCGAGCTGATCTCCCTGTGCTATGCAGCTGCTTCCCACTAGCTATCTATTTTATATTTGGTAGTGTATATAAGTCCATGCCACTCTCTCACTTTGTTCCAGCTTACCCTTCCCCCTCCCCGTGTCCTCAAGTACATTCTCTATGTCTGTGTCTCTATTCCTGTCCTGCTCCTAGGTTCTTCAGAACCATATTCTGAATGGTTCAGAATATATGTGTTAGCATACGGTATTTGCTTTTCTCCCTCTGACTCACTTCACGCTGCATGACAGACTCCAGGTCCATCCACCTCATTACAAATAACTCAATTTCATTTCTTTTTAGGGCTGAGTAATATTCCATTGTATATATGTGCCACAGCTTCTTTATCCATTCATCTGTCAATGGACACTTAGGTTGCTTCCATGTCCTGGCTGTTGTAAATAGTGTTGCAATGAACATTGTGGTACATGACTCTTTTCGAATTATGGTTTTCTCAGTGTATATGCCCAGTAGTGGGATTATGTTTGTAGATTTTTTCATGATGGCCATTCTGACTGGTGTGAGGTGATACCTCATTGTAGTTTAGATTTGAATTTCTCTAATGATTAATGATGTTGAGCATTCTTTCATGTGTTTGTTGGCAATCTGTATACCTTCTTTGGAGAAATGTCTATTTAGGTCTTCTTCCCATTTTTGGATGGGTTGTTTGATTTTTTGATAGTGAGCTTCATGAGCTGCTTGTAAACTTTGGAGATTAATCTTTTGTCAGTTACTTGATTTGCAAATATTTTCTCCCATTCTGAAAGTTATCTTTTCATCCCGTTTATGAAGTCTGAAGTCCAGGAGCCTGATTCCTCCAGCTCTGTTTTTCTTTCTCAAGATCGTTTTTGCTATTCGGGGTCTGTTGTGTTTCCATTCAAATTGCGAAAATTTTTGTTCTACTTCTGTGAAAAATGCCATTGGTAGTTTGATAGGGATTGCATTGAATCTGTAGATTGCTTTGGGTAGTAGAGTCATTTTCACAATGTTGATTCTTCCAATCCAAGAATATAGTATATCTCTCCATCTGATTTTATCATCTTTAATTTCTTTCATCACTGTCTTATAGTTTTCTGCATACAGGTCTTTTGTCTCCTTAGGTAGGTTTATACCTATGTATTTTACTAATTTTTGCAATGGTAAATGGGTGTGTTTCATTAATTTCTGTTCCACATTTTTCATCATTAGTGTATAGGAATGCTAGAGATTTCTGTGCATTAATTTTGTATCCTGCTACTTTACCAAATTCATTGATTAGCTCTAGTAGTTTTCTTGTAGCATCTTTTGGGTTCTCTACGTATAGTATCATGTCATCTGCAAACAGTGACAGACTTACTTCTTTTCTGATTTGGATTCCTTTTATTTCTTTTTCTTCTCTGATTGCTGTGGCTAAAACTTCCAAAACTATGTTGAATAACAGTGGTGACAGTGGACAACCTTGTCTTGTTCATGATCTTAGAGGAAATGGTTTCAGTTTTTCACCATTGAGAACGATGCTGGCTGTGGGTTTGTCACATATGGCCTTTATTATGTTGAGGTAAGTTCCCTCTATGCCTACTTTCTGGAGGGTTTTTATCATAAATGGGTGTTGAATTTTGTCGAAAGCTGTTTCTGCATCTATTGAGATGATCATATGGTATTTCTGTTTCAATTTCTTAATATGGTACATCACATTGATTGATTTGCACATATTGGAGAATCCTTGCATTCCTGGGATAAATCCCACTTGATCATGGTGTATGATCCCTTTAATGATCTTTGTCGGTTTTGGTATCAGGGTGATGGTGGCCTCATAGAATGAGTTAGGGTGTATTCCTCCCTCTGCTATATTTGGAAGAGTTTGAGGATAGGTGTTAGTTCTTCTGTAAATGTTTGATAGGATGTGCCTGTGAAGCCATCTTGTCCTGGGCTTTTTGTTTGTTGGAAGATTTTTAATCACAGTCTCAATTTCAGTGCTTGTGATTGGTCTGTTTATATTTTCTCTTTCTTCCTGGTTCAGTCTCAGAAGGCTGTGCTTTTCTAAGAATTTGTCCATTTCTTCCAGGTTGTCCATTTTATTGGCATACAGTTGCTTCTGGTAATCTCTCATGATCCTTTGATTTTCTGCAGTGTCAGTTGTTACTTCTCCTTTTTCATTTCTAATTCTGTTGATTTGAGTTTTTTCCCTTTTTTTCTTGATGGGTCTGGCTAATGGTTTATCTTTCTTCCAGGTTGTCCATTTTATTGGCATACAGTTGCTTCTGGTAATCTCTCATGATCCTTTGATTTTCTGCAGTGTCAGTTGTTACTTCTCCTTTTTCATTTCTAATTCTGTTGATTTGAGTTTTTTCCCTTTTTTTCTTGATGAGTCTGGCTAATGGTTTATCAGTTTGGTTTATCTTCTCAAAGAACCAGCTTTTACTTTTATTGATCTTTGCTATCGTTTCCTTCATTTCTTTTTCATTTATTTCTGATCTCATCCTTATGATTTCTTTTCTTTTGCTAACTTTGGGTGTTTTTTTGTTCTTCTTTTTCCAATTGGTGTAAGGTTAGGTTGTTTATTTGAGCTGTTTCTTGTTTCTTGAGGTAGGATTGTATTGCTATAAACTTCCCTCTTAGAACTGCTTTTGCTGTATCCCATAGGTTTTGGGTCGTCATGTTTTCATTGTCATTTTTTTCTAGGTATTTTTTGATTTCCTCTTTGATTCCTTCAGTGCTCCCTTGGTTATTTAGTAGTGTATTATTTAGCCTCCATGTGTTTGTAATTTTTACAGATTTTTTTCCTGTAATTGATATCTAGTCTCATAGCATTGTGGTTGGAAAAGGTACTTGATATGATTTCAATTTTCTTAAATTTACCAAGGCTTGATTTGTGACCCAAGATATGGTCTATCCCAGAGAATGTTTCATGAGCACTTGAGAATAAGGTGTATTCTGTTGTTTTTGGATGGAATGTCCTATAAATATCAATTAAGTCAATCTTGTTTAATGTATCATTTAAAGCTTGTGTTTCCTTACTTATTTTCATTTTGGATGATCTGTCCATTGGTGAAAGTGGGGTGTTAAAGTTCCCTATTATGATTGCCTTAATGTCGATTTCCCCTTTTATGGCTGTTAGCATTTGCCTTATGTATTGAGGTGCTCCTAGTGCATAAAAAGGTACAAATTTTATATCTTCTTCTTGGATTGATCCCTTGATCATTATGTAGTGTCCTTCTTTGTCCCTTATAATAAGTCTTTATTTTAAAGTCTATTTTTTCTGATATGAGAATTGCTACTCCTGCTTTCTTTTGATTTCCATTTGCATAGAATATCTTTTCCATCCCCTCACTTTCAGTCTGTATGTGTCCCTAAGTCTGAAGTGGGTCTCTTGTAGATAGCATATATACGGGTCTTGTTTTTGTATCCATTCAACCAGTCTATGTCTTTTGATTGGAGCATTTAATCCATTTACATTTAAGGTAATTCTCAATACGTATGTTCCTATTACCATTTTCTTAATTGATTAGGGTATGTTTTTGTAGGTCTTTTTATTTCTCTTGTATTTCCTGCCTAGAGAAGTTTGTTTAGCATTTGTTGTAAAGCTGGTCTGGTGATGCTGAATTCTCTTAGCTTTTGCTTGTCTGTAAAGGTTTTGATTTCTCCGTCGAACCTGAATGAGATCCTTGCTGGGTACTCTTGGTTGTAGGTTTTTCCCTTTCATCACTTTAAATATGTCCTGCCCCTCCCTTCTGGCTTGCAGAGTTTCTGCTGAAAGATCAGCTGTTAACCTTATGGGAATTCCCTTGTATTTTATTTGTTGTTTTTTCCTTGCTGCTTTTAATATTTTTTCTTTTTATTTAATTTTTGATAGTTTGATTAATATGTGTCTTGGTGTGTTTCTCCTTGGATTTATTCTTGATGGGACTCTCTGTGCTTCCTGGACTTGATTAACTATTCTTTTCCCATATTAGGGAAGTTTTCAACTATAATCTCTTCAAATATTTTCTCAATCCCTTTCTTTTTCTCCTCTTCTTCTGGGACTCCTATCATTCAAATGTTGGTGCATTTAATGTTGTCCCAGAGGTCTCTGAGACTGTCCTCAATTCATTTCATTCTTTTTTCTCTATTCTGCTCTGCAGTAGTTATTTCCACTCTTTTATCTTCCAGGTCACTTATCCATTCTTCTGCCTCAGTTATTCTGCTATTGATTCCTTCTAGAGAATTTTTCATTTCATTTATTGTGTTGTTCATCATTGTTTGTTTGCCCTTTAGTTCTTCTAGGTCCTTCTTAAACGTTTCTTATATTTCCTCCATTGTATTTCCAAGATTTTGGATCATCTTTACTATCATTACTCTGAATTCTTTTTCAGGTAGACTGCCTATTTCCTCTTCAATTGTTTGGTCTGGTGGGTTTTTATCTTGGTCCTTCATCTGCTGTGTGTTTCTCTGTCTTCTCATTTTGCTTAGCTTACTGTGTTTGGGGTCTCCTTTTCGCAGGCTGCATGTTTGTAGTTCCCTTTGTTTTGGTGTCTGCCCCCGGTGGCTAAGATTGGTTCAGTGGGTTGTGTAGGCTTCCTGGTGGAGGGGACTAGTGCCTGTGTTCTGCTGGATGAAGCTGGATCTTGTCTTTCTGGTGGGCAGGACCACGTTCTGTGGTGTGTTTTGGGGTGTCTGTGACCTTAGTATGATTTTAGGCACCCTCTCTGCTAATGGGTGTGGTTGTGTTCCTGTCTTGCTAGTTGTTTGGCATAGGGTGTCCAGCACTGTAGCCTGCTGGTCGTTGAGTGGAGCTGGGTCTTAGCGTTGAAATGGAGATATCTGGGAGAGCTTTCGCCGTTTCATGTTATGTGGAGCCGGGAGGTCTCTGGTGGACCAATATTCTGAACTCGTCTCTCGTACCTCAGAGGCACAAGCCTGACACCCGGCCAGAGCACCAAGATCCTGTCAGCCACATGCCTCTTTTGGGAAGTCTGAGGTCTCCTGCTAGCGTTCAGCAGGTGTTCTGTAGGAGTTTTTCCACATGTAGATGTATTTCTGATATATTTGTGGGGAGAAAGGTGATCTCCACGTCTTACTCCTCTGCAATCTTGTAGGTGTCCTCTATACTTTTGAACATTATAATTTGTTTTTTTAAACATGACTACTGTCTGCTGTACAGATAAGAATTTAAGCAGAGATGAGACCTGAATTGCTACAAAATATCTCTATTTCCTATTAATGCAAGAGAAGAAATAAACACAAACAGAACTAGAGTAGAAATTGAAGCCACATGTATTGAAGGTCCTTCTGAAATGACAACATTAGAATATATTAGTTAACAATAAATTTTTTCCCCTAGAGTTTTGCAAGAACACAATTTGACAAATTCCAACTCATAACAAATTGAGAATTATTGATTTTACTTCCAGTATATTCTATATATGACCAAAATACTGAGTAATATGCAGACAAATGAACAAAGGCCTTAAGAGAAATATTTCCAGAAACTACTACTATTACTTGGAAGTCGTGTGTTCTCTGTGCTTATTTCTATACCCTATTCAAGAGCAGATATAATCATAGCTATGTTTAATATGTGGTCTTATAAAGATTCAGTAATATTCATTTCTATTTAGACTTTAAATCAAACATTATAATTTTACATTAGTTTAAAAATATATATTTATGTTCTTAACTAAGGAAAAACATGAAAAGAAAGTTCACATGAATGCCCATGTACTAACAGTGGCTTATTTGAAAAGAATGTGTTTTCCTCAACCATTAAACATCTGAAATTAATGTTTAAATGAGAGAATACACTAAGCATACCACAGTAATGTTTTTTAAAAAGAAAATAAACACAAAAGAAACATTAGAACAGAGTTTTAAAATAATTCAGCTGAACTCCAAAACCAGAAAAATCAGGTATTTCATTATTTTACTACTCAGTGGGGGCAAAGGACCGGTATAATTTCAGTGACAAAGAAGGACTAAAGCACTAAGTTAATCTAGATAACAAATGCAGAATCTTTATTGCAACCATTTCTTCAGTTCCCCAGAGATGATTACCTCCTATTATGTACAATAAGTTATTCACTTCTTCAAGTCTAAATTGCTCAAGAAAATGTTTATCCTTTTCAGCAGTACTCCTATAGAATATCCCATTGTTCACCCAGATCACCTTTGAGATATCACAATGACATTTGAAAACCATAATATTGGTAAGATTAGAGATCCCTTAGAGGTCTCTAAAACCCACCTACAATTCACAGAATATACTTGAAGACAGTTGGTATGAATTAGCTACCGTGCATACAAACCCAACTAGTGGAAACCGAATAAACTATAATTAGCATAAAGTGAAAATAGATGCTACATTTCTCCAAAACATCTGTGGATTTTTCCTCTCTGAATTCAAAGTTATGAATAAAGTGTTTTTATAGATATATTACTTTAAATATTTCCAGTATTAACAACCCTTATTCTATGGGTACGACTATCCAGTAACATGGATTTTTAAATTACCTTGGATTACTTACTACATTCTTGCCTTTCCTTATATGCAATGATACATCTTCGATTTATACTGATTTCCTGGAAATTTTCTAAATATTTTAATACATATACTTTCAATATCCAGCCTTCCTTTTTCTCAGTTTTTTCCAGGTTAGTTTTGTTGTTGCTGTTAGTTGAAGTTTGTCAAAAGGATAGGTACAAAGAAATGCCCAACTTACCACATAGAGAAAAATTAGAGAGACAACCAAAGTTGATAAGGCATGATTTATATCCAAAGTATGACCAGAATATGTGCCTTGTCAAAACTGAAGCCTAACTTTGTATTTTTCTAATTGTCCAAGTTCTTTTTTTTTTTTTTTTTTTTTTGTGGTATGCGGGGCGGGCCTCCATCTGCTGTGGCCTCTCCCGTTGCGGAGCACAGGCTACGGATGCGCAGGCTCAGCGGCCATGGCCCACGGGCCCAGCCGCTCCGCGGCACGTGGGATCCTCCCAGACCGGGGCGCGAACCCGGTTCCCCTGCATCGGCAGGCGGACGCGCAACCACTGCGCCACCAGGGAAGCCCCTGTCCAAGTTCTTAATGATAAGATTTTAGAAATTTTTCTTGAACTACAGGAGAGAAAACATTATGAAGACATGGAGAGAGAGTTATAATAAGGTCAAATTAATAAAGGTCCAAATATCACTTGTGAGAATGAATGTTTGGGTCAATGTTGACCATTCTTTTGGGAAAAATATCTTAGGAAATATATATTTTATGGAAAGAGTCTTTTTACACTCATAATCTTCCTCTTATACTTATCATGGAGCCTCACATTCTTTACTTTTTATGAATGTGAGAAGGAAAAAAAATCAGGGCAATGAAAAATTTTAAGGATAGTCTGTTTTAGTTTTTATAAAGTTAAGAATAAAACAAGAGTAGGAAAAATAACAAGGGACCCAATGAACATTACCTAGTTTGACTCTGTGCTGAGACATTTTATGTATTAAAGTTAGCAATAGGTAAAACATTAAAAATAACCCGACTCCTTGCCCTGTGTACTATGACTTCACTTTCTTTTTAAGTGTAAGATAGTTCAGTGAATTTAAAAATTAATTGCTATTATAATTTTTGCTTTTATATTTCTGCCAACAAGTTCTGGCTACTAGAAATAAAATTTTATTTAGTTTTCCCGAGTACGCCTAACATTGGCATAAAATTGTTTGCCTCATATCCAGTATGTTTTGAAAATGAAGATTTTTGAATAAAATGTTGCTGGATTAATCATGGTCCTTAAGTGTCCTAACAGAATCCTCAGTAATGATAAAAAAACATGATATTTAATCTAAAATTCAAAGTACCACACTTTTCTAATGCCCTTTTTCTGACGACTAAAATGTAAAGCATTTACATTCTAAAACCAGAGCTTTGTTTCAACAAAAATTATCAAGAAAATTGTTCTGTTCTAATCCATCAAAATGCCATTCTCCTGGTAAATGAGTGGCAGTTCCTGCCAGATAATCCTACCACAATACCATGTTGATTCTCAGGGTGTCCTACATAGCAATGCTCTTGGCATCTCTCTGACATAAATCAACAGCCCAGGTCTTGTCACATGAATAACAACTTTTAATACTTGATGTACAAAAATTTATATCTGGAAGAGAATATATTTACGCATGCAGAATACCATTCAAGACTGCTAATCCAGGACTTTTACCCTGCTGTTAAAAAAAATTCCTTGTACTTGCCTTGCCTTCTATCTAGGAAACAAAACAAGTCTCTTAAAAATGAGTTCATTTTTGGGGAAAAAAATGCCATGTTTACAGAAATAATAGTCATGTCTGGTTTTTAAAACAGGCCAGTATATCTTGGAAAGATATGTTTTGAAAAGATCCTTTTGTATTGTTTTTGCTTGTGTCAAAGGAATGATTAGAGCCCCAGTAAATGGGAACCTCCCAGAGTAGGCTAAATAGAAGGCCAACAGCTCACATATGGCTTGCAGCTTGGGGGATTTCTCTCAATGTTCTGCCAGAGATGGGACTGCCCAAATGGTTTCTCGCGTAAGTCCTAAGTCATAAACTGCATCCTCCTAGGCCAGCCGTGCCAGAACTGGACCCAAGGGTATACAGAGTCTTGGCTGATGGGAAACAATGACTGCTTCCTAAGGAAGCCACAGCTGCTTTCCTGAGAGACACCCCAGATGTCTGAATTTTCCCTTACTTTCCATTTCTGACTACCTGTTCTGGCAACAGTTCCAACAAAGGGTGAGGCAGGCAGCAGGCACCCAGCTGTTTTCAATAAGCCTTGGCAATGTAGGTACTGATTACATAAACACTACAAACATTCAAAGAGCATATTTTCTAGCTTTTAAAGCTATAAAAAAGGTGTGAGCCTGTTCAAAAGCCCTACATCTCCTTTGCTCCAAATAGTGATAATGACGACACTGATGATGAGGATAAAAATAATAAGGGCTTTAATTATGAAAGCAAAGATTATTAAAGGAAACATGATAACAAGAGCTTCTAGGAAAGAGCTCAATCTATACAGAGAAAATTGTAAAGATGTGAAATTTCCACATTACGGGGTCAACGTTCCTTTATGAAACAGCAAGGTCAAAATGTGTACTTAATTCACTTGATTTCTTATTTTTCCCACAACCCAGGCAAAAAACAATCAGATGTTGCATTATCCATTTGCTTTACAGCACATTTTCCTTTTCATTCACATATATTCAAAAATACGATTTTAAACTTTTAATATATGTAAAATATCCTGTAAAGTATATTAATGAAATATTACATAAGGTCCTCTTTATATTAATATCAGGTCTAGAAACCTAGAGAAGATGTTGATTTACATTTTAATTAAGATGAATTTTCCTGGCTTAAAATTAATAAGTATATATATATATATATATATATATATATATATCTATCTCCACACTTCGGATCTGAGAGTTGAAAACTGAAAGATTTAAGTAACTCACTCATGCCTATAGGTACATATACAGGTTTATTATTTTTTAATGGTTTCTATATTTTACATATTAGATCAAAAATATATTTGAACATTGTAAGAAGTGAGTTGGAGCTTCAGTAATCTATATTTCTAGGTGACTTTCAATTTTCTGTACAACAAAGTGATGTCCCTCTCCCAAAGAACAGAATTGAATTGAATTTTTTACCTTAAGATTCTCATTTATTTTTATATCAATAATTCACAAAAATGACCTTTGGCCAGGCCAATTCTCTTCAATATATCTATTATTTTTGCTATAATTTTCTTTCCTCCAAGACCCAGTATATATTCTTTGATATGGATTTTAATTAGACTCTTTCAAAGAACAAATGCTACTGAATAAAAGCAGCAGAGGGAATGTTTTTCAAATTGTACTAGAAAAATAGTTTTGGACAAAGTGATCAATTGCTAATCCAAAAATTAAGCTACTGACAGGAAATCTGAATATCATTGGTAAATTAGTGAAGGCTAAGAATGATAAACCACATACACATTACAATTAACTTGGGAGATAAAGTGACCTTAGACTAACCAGAAGAACTCTGGAAAAGGAATAAGAAGATTAGGTTGTCCCAACTCAACACAAATTATTTTACCTCAGAGATTACTTAGAATTTCAGTTCCTGCCTCTATAAAATTGGAATAATAGTGTCTCTAATTTTCACAAGATTATGGTGAATATTGATTCAATTTTTTAAATTTAAAGCTTTATAAAGATATAAGATAGATTATAAAAGTGTGTTAATTTTCGTGCTAAAAAGATACAATAAATAAAAAGTGAAAACAGAGTGACAGATAAGGAGACAAAAATTATAAGTAGAATTTGGAACATGTGAGATTTTATAAATGCCAGCTCTGTGTCATGGATGGTCATAGTTAAAATGATGCTTTTAAAACTGTGAATATATAATTATTGCTGGGAAAACATAATTCTCCTACAAAGTAGAGTAGGATTTTAGTGGGTAAGTACAATTATAGATTGATCATTGTTTGGAGTATTGATAGTTCCATTATGAATCTCATCCTGTAAGAACTTGGGAGAGTTTGATGCTCCTGATGAGTTTTCATCATGCCAGCCTTCTGAACTATATCTTTTAGCGTCCTAAAGTGTCCTTTTTAACTCCTTATTTATTACAAAAGTATGGAAAAAGTAATAATTTCTAATGGTCCTCTGTTTTGATCTCTCATGTTAAATTAAATTTCCTTTTCATAACTAAAATTGTTAAAACAATTGTTTTTTACACAGATGCTACTGCAGGGGGATCCTGGGTAATATAATGGAAAATATTTTTCTCAAAAATTCTACAGTAAATAAATAATTCCTAGTGGTGGTGTTTCTTGAAATATGTATTTTTAGAAAAATGTAAAAAGATTATTTAGTGCTAGGTGTGGTGTCCATAAGAAAAAATAGCATGGCGCCTAGTTCAAAGGTGAATGTATGTATAAAAAATTACATTGACTCAGTCCCCATTGGGTTGTATCCACTACATGAATATTTATCACTCTTGTTTTATGCCAGGCATTTCATTGTTGACATAACTCACTGGTGAGCAATATAGTCCCTGAATTCATTCATAGAACTTAGACCTATACAGTTTTTCATGAAAAGGTTGGTTTTATATATATATATATATATATATATATTTCTAAATCTTCAGGTCAAATTATCTTCACAATATTGAGGTTAAATAGAAAATGAAAATGTTTTACTAAAAAGAGGTCAATCACAGAACTATGTTAAAGTCTATTCATTGAACAAGTTATTTAATGCCTCTCTGCCTCAGTACCTTCACCTGAAAAATGTAGATGGTCTTACAAGGGTTGTTGGAATAATTAAATTAAAATAATGTTAGTATTACATTATTACAGGGTTTCATACATGCAAGTGCTCAACAAATGTCAGTAGTTTAGTTGATGCTACTGATTTGTTATTGTCACTATTGATATTAGGTCCACTTCTACGGCAGTATTTTCTAAACTTTGTTTGAAAATACATCATAGCAGTTATTCCCCCCATTATATTTACCTTTACAATTTTTTCACTTTAAATTATTATTTGTATATTCTAAGACATATAAAAAGAGATTTCTTTTCAAAGAAAGATGGGATAAAACGACTATAAATAGAAATTCTAATATTCACTTCTTTCATTCCAGTGGATCCTCTCATCCATCACCTTCAAAAACCACAATCACAAGGATAAAGAAGCCTTCAAAATCCTAAATTTGGTGCCCTGGGAAAAACACTGGCTGAGAGCCCTAAAACCTGGTTTCTTGTGCTTTCTTTCATAAAATGATTGAGTCATTTTATTTTCTCAGCATGTCTGTTTCTTTAGTTTCTTTTTCTGTTCAATGACAGAATAGAAATAGAAAAGTCTCTAAAGCCTATTCTCAGTTCTATTATCTGAAAAGTAATCGAATTGGCCAAGACAATATCACAATGGTAGAAAATTCCTAGGATAGTTCCCCCAAATAATTAAATTTGTAATAAAAAGAACATATCAGAAATGCTTCATCTTGCCCACAATACTACCACAATAAGGTAATTGAAATAACAGAGGAAATGACAGGGAAAAAGACTTTAAAAAAATCATTCTCTACACATGTGGAATATATGAAGAGACTGGCAAAGGATGGGAAAAATGATTTCCAAATTGTCCATTTTAAATATCAAGATCCCTAATCGTCTCCCTGGACATAAGCTGACTTTCTGGCACTCTGTTGCCTGAAATTTAGAAACTTAAGGTTCATCTTTGAAAAAATAACTTAGTGGACATCATCAAAAAGGTACAGAGAAGTAGCTGCAGCGTGATTCTTAGAAAAATTTGCAGAGGCATATACTGAAATAAAAACAAGTAATGGACAATTTTGATAGTTATTGGTAAATAATGATGAGTTTTAAGGACAACAGAAATTTCAGAGTTAAATAACTTACCTGCTTAAGTTTAAAGTTTAAGAAATACAGTTATACTTCAATAAAGCCGGGGTAGGGGAAGAAATAAAGTTTGGCCATTAATGTATTGTCTAGGTCAAGTTATAAAATGAGATTTTCAAAACTTTTAGTTTTTATCTAGTCCATAATTCATTGTCAATTGTTTTTCTCTCCAGTGCAAGAGAAAGGAGAGAAGGAGAGAGGGATGATTACTTGGATCCTTAAAAACAATATTATAAAAAATCTGGGGGAAACTAGTAACCAACATAAGATATTGAATAAAGGGATAATTATATTTTAGTACAGTATGAGTTTTCAGAAAGCATTTTTGTAGCTGTAAATGTGTTTATAATTATGCCAAAAGTATATTTTATGGATTCTGGGGAAATGTGTTAATAATTTTCATAAATAAGTAAAGGCAAGTGGAACCACCTTGGTTAGCTTCTGAAGTTAAGCACATACAACAAAAGTTGTCCAGAGTTAAAATTACCCTAGAAAAATCCCTTAAATAACCCCTATAGTATAATAGTTTGTGTACACAAACCCTTTATGGTAATTCCTTCACACACTGAAGTTCGAAAACCCCTGTGCTATACTGAAGAGAACAATCAACGGAAAGTATGTAGATGTCTGACAATTTAAACCAATCTTGCCTTTTGGTTAAGTGACAAA
This sequence comes from Physeter macrocephalus, assembly GCF_002837175.3. NCBI lineage: Eukaryota > Metazoa > Chordata > Mammalia > Artiodactyla > Physeteridae > Physeter > Physeter macrocephalus. The sequence goes on from NC_041218.1 coordinate 70,125,880, forward strand.
ACTTAGCAGGAAAAAAAAAAGAAAGAAGAAAAAACGAAGGAAGGAAGGAAGGAAGGAAATTGATAATGAGCTCTAAATTGTTTCTGGTTATCTGTAAGGTTTACTCCTTTTTATTTTTAATATTGAGCCTCTATTACTCTAGTACTACATGTTAGATGAATGTGTTTGCTTTTGTGAAGGTCAAACAAGATATTAGAGTGCACCTTGGAGTTAGCAGTAAGTTCCAAATTCTGAGAGTAGCTTAAATGCACATATGATGTTACTCCACTTTACCTTAATATGCAGGAGAATATTTAGCTTGACTTCTTTGCCATAAAAAATTTTGTTTTGAAATGTTTTAACTGCCCTCAGCTTTTGGTTTCCATTGCTATTTCTAACTGCATCTTTGACAGCAGTGATCCTTTAAGACCTATGTAGGCAGAAGTTTTATTTCAAACATTCAAGTGAATAAATCCAATTCAAATTCTGTCACAACAAATATGATGTATCAGGACTCTCTGTTATAAGTAAACTAATTTTAGATTTGAACACTATCTTTTTTTTAAACCTAATTATGACCTTCTGCAATATATACTCTGCAATAAATACTCTGCAAACAGAGTATTTAGTACAGGGATTCCCCTTGTTATAAAGCAGGAGTTAAACAGAGGAAATTACAGAAACCTGGAGTGAGATGACTATCATGACCCTTGAAAATTTCACTAGGATGAATATTGACTGAAGTGCCTTATAACTGACAATTTTTCTATGCTCTTGTCAGAAGAAAGCACACATATTCAAAAATGTTACTTTTCTGTTTTTTCCCCCTCTTTAATTTTTTCCTTTGCTGTGGTGAAGTGAGTTACAAGCTCCCACAAGACCTGAAGCCTCAACACAGCTTGGGTTGTGGACTGGATTTCTCCCACATGAGTTTGGTGGCCGGGTCAGTCGGAATGATATTAGTACATTTAATTTTCACAACACACACAGTGGAACAGATGTGTTTTATAGGGACTGCAAAATGAAGTTCAGAAATAAGGGGGCCTGGATAATGTTCTGGTACAATATGGTTAGAGATCATTGTATGAAACTAATTCCTGCTGATAGTCATAACTTGTCTCCGTGAAAACTGGTTTATAATATTTGTGTATAGCACTATGGAGAATATCAAAGCTACCAAGATTTGAAACAGTGCAGCAGGAGCTCCAGAACTTTATGTAAATTAACCCCACAACATGGAACACATTAACTTGAGGGTTTCAGGAATTTGGAACTCAGAATGCCTGGGATGTGGGTTTAATTGAAACGTGGTATTATGACAATCAGTTTTTCTCTGGAGACAGAATTTTTTAAGGTGCATGCAAACGTATAATTGAGCATTGACGTATTACATCATAGTGATACATTTTAAACAACCCGTATCTGCTTCACAATATTTATTTCACTGAAATACCACTGGATATTTAAAGATTCCTCCTTTCGAGTCCAGCCATCTGAATAAATGAACAGTACACTGAGGTGAGCCAGTCAACTCTCAGATGGGGTCAGGCCTCAAAGGCTCACACATACACAAAGCACTTCTTCTGGAAAAAATGTTTCTGGGATTTCAACATAAATCAGGGTCAACACATAATACAATCATACTCTAGTACATTTAAAAGCTGGAAAATAGTCTAACTAGGACAGTGATGCTTCCAGCAAAGCTTCAGGCCAAATAGCAATCAGAAAATTCATGGCTTTGTTGCTCAAACCCCATCTCTGTTCAAGTCCATGAAGGGGTTGCCTGTTCTCATGGGGAAATTTTAAATGGGAATTAGAAAACTGCACTTTCTCCATAGTTACGATTTTACAGGATTTCTTTTTCTTTCTCTTTTCCTTTCCTTCTCATTCTTTTTCTCTTTTTTTCAACTGTGGCCACAAATGTACCAATGCACTTGTGAGTAATACTAAATTCCAGGAGCCTTGATTTTCACACCATAACAATTAACTTATATTTTTACGGTAAAGGAATAAGTCAAATCTTTTGAGTGAAATTCTATATGAATTACTTATAAAGAGTCATAAGATTAAACAAAAATATAAAATTTTCTAATTGTACAAAGTCTAACAATATAAAAAATCCTATTTGGTCAAATTGCATATTAGATTCAGAATATGCCTGATAAAATTAAGTATGTTAATGTTCAGGTTCTTTTTATATAAAACATAAAGCTTAAAACTAAGAGTTACTTATTTCATGGCAGAGTTGGAAGCTCCAGAATCAACAGACTCACACAAATCTATTGAGCATGCTTTATATTCCTAGATATGTACTAAAACTAAAGTGATAGAGAAATAGTATAAAACAATACTATATTTATAATACACACCGTCAAAGGGGCTGGGCCTTTCAGTAAAGTGACATATTACACAGATACAGAACCCTCTTCTACTACAAATACATTGAAATGTTACATAAATGTAACCTTTGAAAACCTAATATATACCTTATCTCAAAAGAAAGAAAGGGAATGCTAGATGCTGGGGAAAAGAGCAGGAACAGGAGGGAAGACAAAGCTGGAACTGGAGTTTTAATGCTCGACAGAGCCATGAAATGTGGTCTTGAATCTTTAAGTGCTGTGATGCCAGAGGTGGTCATTCTACATTATGCCCAATCCATGAAAAGATACTAGGACACAAACACTGGCCCAGAGAGGTGGCAAGGAAGCTTTTAGTTCACCCTATGCTACAAATGGGAAAAAAATCAAAGTGTTGCATGAGATATTGAACAGCCAACATTTGTTCTAGAAGTGAGGGTGGTTCAGATATCCAAAGATGCTAAACTAACATAAAAATGGGAAAAAAATCAAAGTGTTGCATGAGATATTGAACAGCCAACATTTGTTCTAGAAGTGAGGGTGGTTCAGATATCCAAAGATGCTAAACCCATAAAAATGGGTCCGTAACATGAAATTGCTGGTGGCCCAAAAGAAATAAATATTAAATCATAAAGATGCTATCACATGCCAAGGTACATGAGAAGCCCAGGGCTATAAAAATTCCAAATGAGGATGAGCTTACAGTAAAAATGTAAGTATACACACATCCATACACTCACACACATTTATAAAAGCAAACCAAAAACATCCTGAGGGAGATTCTAACAGATAGAAGAAATGGATAATTTATACCATGAATGTAAGAACTAAAGAAGCATTTGGAAAGACAGAATAAAGTAAGAATTTTCTTTATATTTTAAAGGGATAAAAATAGTAGAAATAATGAGGAACAAACAAGGGACTAAGAAAAAACAGGAGATAAATTTAAACATAAACCAAATTAAAAAATCTCAAAACAAATACAGTTATTAAAATTAAAAATCCAATGTGCTGGTGAAAAAGCTCATTATACACAGAAGAAAATAAAATTAGGAAACTAGAAGATGGAAATGCTAAAGAGAGAGTTATAGAAACAATATGAAAAAGAGCTGGAGACATGGAAGTTACATGTGTCTAACATGTGTCTAATTAGACACATGTGTCTAATTAGAATCTAACACATGTTAGAATCACTTATATGTGGAACCTAAAGAAAAATAGAGTAGAAAAGTGGTTGCCAGTGGCTGGTGGGGTGGAGAATGAAGAAATAAGGAGATGTTGGTAAAAGGGTACAAACTTTCAGTTATAAGATGAATAAGGTTTGAGGATCTAATGCTTAACATGGTGACTATAGTTGATAACTATATAACTATAGATATATACCATATAACACTGTATTGTATAAATGAAATTTGCTAATAGAGTAGAACTTAACTCTCCATGGTGATGGATGTGGTAATGAATTTGATGGGGAATTCTATCACAATGTATATATACAGCAAATCTTTACATGTACACTTTACATATCTTACAGTGTTATTTGTCAATATACCTCAATACAGCTGGAAAAAAAGAAATTTAAAATTTTAACTCTGATTAAATTTAGTGTTAAATCATGGGTATTTTTAATTGATTTGCTTAATTTTTCCATAGTTTGAAAAAAATTACAGTTTAAAAGTATTTTTAGGGCTTCCCTGGTGGCACAGTGGTTAAGAATCCGCCCGCCAATGCAGGGGACACGGGTTTGTGCCCTGGTCTGGGAAGATCTCACATGATGTGGAGCAACTAAGCCCGTGCACCACAACTCCTGAGCCTGCGCTCTAGAGCCTGCGAGCCACAACTATGGAGCCCACACGCTGCAACTACTGAAGCCCGCGCGCCTAGATCCCGTGCTCCGTGACAAGAGAAGCCACTTCAATGAGAAGCCCACACACTGCAACGAAGAGCAGTCCCCGCTCACTGCAACTAGAAGAAAGCCCGCACGCAGCAACAAGACCCAATGCAGCCAAAAAAAAAAAAAAAAAAAACCGTATTTTTAATTAAAAAGAGGGAGTTAATGAGACCTGTGAAGGTTCAGGACACAGTCAAGGTAGAAATTGGGTGGAGAGAAGGAGAAGTAACACAAATGAAGCGAGGAGTCCACAGTCACCCTTGTTGGCCTGACTCTCTTTGAACATATTTGAGAGTAAAAGAAAATTTGAAAAAGAAGTCTTTCTATGGGGGTATTCAAAACCACACTGAAGAATGGGTATCTCACTGGATGATTCTGTAGGAGAATACCATTACAGAAGTATAAAATATGTGAGATAAATTGAGCAAGAGATCATTCAAATCAGGAACATCTGGCATATTCATGTGTAGTAAGAGAAAGATTCATAGGTTTATTAATTTATTGCTCAAATTTGTTTTACCTCCGTGAAGGAATTATCTGCACAATACTCAACAACATTCATCAGGCTATTTCTACTCGTCTGAGATTTGTATTGGAATCGATAATAGAGAAGCCACCGTAATGAGAAGCCCACGCACCACAACGAAGAGTAGCCCCCGCTTGCTGCAACTAGAGAAAGCCCGCACGCAGCAACAAGACCCAATGCAGCCAAAAAAAAAAAAAAAAAAAACCGTATTTTTAATTAAAAAGAGGGAGTTAATGAGACCTGTGAAGGTTCAGGACACAGTCAAGGTAGAAATTGGGTGGAGAGAAGGAGAAGTAACACAAATGAAGCGAGGAGTCCACAGTCACCCTTGTTGGCCTGACTCTCTTTGAACATATTTGAGAGTAAAAGAAAATTTGAAAAAAGAAGTCTTTCTATGGGGTTATTCAAAACCACACTGAAGAATGGGTATCTCACTGGATGATTCTGTAGGAGAATACCATTACAGAAGTATAAAATATGTGAGATAAATTGAGCAAGAGATCATTCAAATCAGGAACATCTGGCATATTCATGTGTAGTAAGAGAAAGATTCATAGGTTTATTAATTTATTGCTCAAATTTGTTTTACCTCCGTGAAGGAATTATCTGCACAATACTCAACAACATTCATCAGGCTATTTCTACTCGTCTGAGATTTGTATTGGAATCGATAATACAGATCACTGAACCGACAGTGACAATACAGGGTGCTGTGTGTAGCAGGGCCACACAAAAAAGCCTGGGAGATCAAGGCAAGTGCCTTGGAAGAATGAAGTGCCTGGAATACATTATTTCCTCAACTAAATCTTTATGAAAGAGTGATTGCATGGTTAAACAAATGATATTTAAACAATAGAGATAAAGGGGAGTTTGCTAGTGGAAAAAAGAATGGAAAATTTGGGGGCTAGAGACAAATAACCAGGGAGAAAAAAAAGAGCACGCACTGGAAGAATTAAGAGACGTTCGGAACGGTCTAACCCCAAAAGCACAGGAAAAAAGTAGAGAGAGATAAGGTTTGCTTAAGACAGGGCAGGCAACTGAGGGATTTTCATCACAAAGTGATATGATTAACATTGTTCTGCAGCACCTGGCTGTGGTGTGAAGGGTGGTGACTGGCACACTGCGGGAGAGACCTGTTAGGATGCTGTCTCCGTAAGCAGATGATGACAGGGGCCAGAACTAGAATAGTTTTGGCAGTGGCGATAGAGAAAACAAGATGGATTTAAAGGATTAAAGGGGATTTAACCGTGAGAGTGAATGAGTTCCCCCAAGAAATATATACATAAGAAAATATTTTTGTACTCTCCTAATAATCCCGTAGCATATTTTCAGAAAAACCAGACAGCTTATTACTTGTTTCCTAAATGCACCCCAGTTCTTTCCTGTTGTACTGCTTTCTTCATGCTCCCTCTTTCTACTTCTCTTTTCCTCCAATCCCATTTCCTTAAATCCCACCCATCCTTCAAGGTGGGCTTCAATGTTACCTCCCTCATGGAATATTCCATGATCTCAGTTCTCAAAAATATAGAATCTCTACCTCCTCTAAACCTCCAGATTTCCCGCCTTTATTTCTTTTACTGCATTTACTACATATCGCCTGCAGTGATGGCTACTGAGTATCTTATACACCTACGCAACTGTGCTTTAAGGCCAGGAAAAATATCCAATTCAATTTGTTTCCCTCTAAAGCACTTGACGTATTATCTTATACATACCAAAGTCAGTTTTTACATGTAATACATTACAGTGTATGTAAAAATAATACATTGTATCAATCCAGAAATGTTTCTTTAAGTATGGATTTGCAAGTTATTTCAATAGAAAATTAACCTCATTTTACCACTATTTAAGTTTTAGAACTGATTGCAAAACCAGGTCTAGAACTGGCTATTAATTGATGTCAATACATGCTTATTATTATTATTAACATCATCATATAGGATTCTTAACATCTGTCCCTTAAAATAAATAATATTAATCTAATTTTAAATAAAGTATGTTTCCAAAGTGATATGTAGGCTTATAATGATGTTATTTTCGGTAATAATATTCATAAATCTTATAAAACCATGAACACCATAGAAGCGTACAATAAATTTGAGAGAATAGGAAAAATAAAATCAAGATATTAGAATTTTTAACCATTTGGTTTCCTTTTACATCCCCCAAAGATTAGAAGGAAAGAGAGAAGCAAATCGGATCAACTTATTTAAAATTTTTCTGAATCAGTGTGCCTCCTTGGTACTGGGCCAACAGTAAATGTAGAAGAATAATTTGGCCCCTATTTGGCTTCTGGATATTGAGGACATGTGTGTCGGATCAGAGTTACAGAGTAATTTCCATGAATCTCTTCCAACCCTTCTGGAAGTAAAGTCCATCTGACAGTTTCTTGAGCCTGAGCTCAGCTTTTGTTAAGTCATCTATCAAAACTTTGGAATCTGGCTGATAAGGCTGAATGCTGCAGAGGTGCCTTTCATGAACTAACAACTTTACCTACATCATAATAAAGAGAGGGAAAAAAATGACATGATTAAAAAAAAAGATCCTCCTTGTCTTTCTCTTTGAATTCTTTATTTCCCTCTCTGAGACAAAGGGCAATAGTAGCAAACATATGCGTAATTCTCTTTTCGCCTAAAAAATCAAATACAGTCTTGATTTCTTGGCAGTCAACTTTGATATTTTTTCACCTTACTGAAGAGTTGGATATATTACTTTGCCTTTTTTGCAGACATACTGGAAGTAAATTATGGAATTCCTTTTAAAGAGAGAATAAACATATGGGAGTCCTTTAAAGAAAATATTGTGCAGTTCGATGTTAAACATGCCATCCATAAAGTTAAATTTAAGCATTTGCTTCCTTCAAGGAATGGCCACTTGCTCTCCTCCTGGAGAAAAACTCAACAGAAGGAACATAGTTTTACCTCTTTTCCAGTATCTATCAATGATCAGGTGATTACTAGACACATGTTGTATAGTTTCACCAATTTCATAACAATTTCCGTCAATTTAAAAGTCAAAGATTCTTAATATTTATATAGCATGAATGAAGTGAGACTCAGCCTGATTAATAGCAAATTTAGACAAAAGGTTCAAAATATTTTTAAAGTAAAACAGAGAAAAAGAAAGAAAATGTATGTGTGAGAGAGAGAGAGAAAGAGAGGGAGAGAGAATATGAATGAATGGAAATTTGGTGATTTTTAACATTCACCTAAATAGTCCCTTAAAGGAAAAACTTTTTTCTGTGTTAGCCCCCTTTTGCAACTTACTTAACTAATGATTAGAAATGTTCAGTAATAACTAGCAACCCTACTTGGTTATAGAGAAAACTGTTGCATCTACTAACTTATCCTCTAATTTGTTAAATAAATGATCAATTTCCCCCACCTTCTTATTACAAAAATTTTAAACCTACAAAAAATGGAAAAAGAATAGTACCACAAATACCTCTATAATCTTTACAGCTTTCACATATATATTATAGTTGGCCATAGGTGTTTTCTCCCCTATCGATCCTTCTCCCTCTTTCTAAACATTTTTTTACCATTTGAAATTGCAAATAACAAGAAATTTTACACCTATTACTTTAGTATTTGTTTCCTAAGAACAAGGACTTTGCCCTACATAAATTACAAAACTATCGCCACATGCAAAGAATTTAATATTGATAAAATGATTACAGTATAGATTCATCTTTCTGGAAATGTCTCAAAATATGCATGTGTGTACCTATGCATGTACATGGGCTCATGTGAATCCCAGATACACTCAAAAAATCAAGCATTGCATTTGGTTAAATTTTATATTTAATTCAAACACCAACACCACTTTAAGATCTTATGGGCATAGGTGAAGCATAATAGTTGAAATCCAATAGCTTTGCAAACTTTAAATGAATGACCAAATTTAAAGAAATTATTGAAATCCAGTTTCTGCCAAAACCTCAAAGATGTGAAGAAAATTCAAAATAGCACAGTAATTGGTATTTCTAATTTGATCATTATTCCTGTTCAATTTAGTATTGATACTAAGGGTTACTAGAAATGGTATTATCTGATATCCAAGATGAAATTAGCAGATAAAAATTTTGAGGAAATTATAGTTGCAGTGATATCATTATATTGAGATTCTCCATCACATTTCCAAGTAGAAATGACTACTTGCTTTTCTTTTAAAAAGATAATTTTCAGAAAAAAAAGTGAATCTCATCTAGGTATATGAATGAACATTTGTTAGGGGTTGAACTCAGGCAGATCTTATAACTGGGTCAAAAGAGAATATTAAGAACAGGCACTTTTACAAAATATTAAAATGAATGCAATAGGATGTAAAATTGATTTTTGTCATGTGAAAGAGGGAGCTAGACAGGACAGAATTTACATGTCTACAGATAAGAGCTATTTTTACCTTGCTATGAGTTATCTATAATTTATAGAGGTGTAAAATAGCTTCACTAGAATAAGAATCTGATACCTGAAAAGGCCTTTTCCAGGAGTCTAGATAATGTGTAGTTTTTACTTAAAACACATTTTTCCCTATATCTTTTCTAATTCCTGCCCTCAGCTATTTAAAATTTGTTATAATGATGACTACATCTAACTACAGATGAACAGCAATGTTATGGCATTTGAATTCTTGAGATCTGTAGGATTAATTGAATCCTGACAAATAAATTATGAATATACAAACATGCAAATATTTTTTTAATCAACAGCTTTATTGGGAAATGTGCTAAAAATATGTGTTCTAAGCAAACTTGGCTGGAGAATCATACCTTCATCGTCAAATAACTGTTATTTGAAGTATTCTTTTAATGAACCTTTGATATATAACATTTATTTACAATGATGTGTGTCAGGATTATTACATATGGGTAGTAAGAATGAAACAGATCTAGAAGTCAGAGAGCCACTATTTTTAAGGAGGTATGATATTCCTCCCTATACTCCAGGCTTCCAAAGAGTTCTAGAATAGGAGTATAATAAAAGGGAAAAGGATTTCACAGAGCCACACTGTTCTTCGGAACTATACACTGTGGTCAAATCTTTGACCTCTAACTGTCTTATATCCCTTCCTCATCACCCAATGTCCCTGGAACTCTATGCTTGAAATTTCTCTTCTGCTGTTTGTCTGAGCACTGCTTTCCTATTCTAACTCTAAGAGGTTAGATAGGACTGTCCATAGGAAATATGACACAATGGTTGGCTCACGAAGAGGATCAAAACAGTTAGCAAATTTGGCGATATTAGTAACAGGGTCCAATTATATCGTCCAAAGTCTTAAAAATTATTTTGCTTCATATTACACATCTAGTAATACTGGAAGGGTTTTAAACGTTTAATTTTTGTTTAATAAAAATATACACACATTGTCAAAATATTGGAACTAGGACTATTATAAAAAACAAAAATAAAGATCCTAATTCAGTGGTGGGGGTAGTTTGGGAAGACATTATTAACATTTGATATAATTCCTTCAATTTTTTTCTTTATATTTCTCTCTTTTTATTCAGTGCACGTTAAAATCATACTAAATATTTTGATATATTTTCAATTTAACACGTGAACATTTTACTTTGTGATCACATACTCTTCAAAAATAAGATTCTTAAGAATTATGTAGTGTTTCACTGCATAAATGCTCACGATTTTATTCATTCTCTAAAACTGCATATTCCATATACTCCTAATAATTTACCTCTATAAATAGTAAGGTGATGGTAATCTCTATACGACAACCTTTCGGCTAATCTCTGTATTTTCTTATGACATGTTTCTGTGGTTGGAATTACTACAAAAGACCACAAATATTTTAAATTTCTCCATACCTATTGCCAAAGCTCCCAGTAAAACTGTGTGAAAATTTATAATACAACTAGAAGTATAAAAGTATGAACATCTCATTACATTCACACCGATCTTAGTATGATCTGTTTTTAAAAACATATGTTAATCTGAGGGATGAAAAAGGCAACTTAATGGTTTTTGTTGAGTTTTTTTTTGATAATTGCTAAGGTTACTCAGCTTCTATTGGAATTGTGACTCATCTAGCTCTCAATAAAAAATTCAACATATTCAACCCTAAGGTCATTTATTGTTCATGAGTAAATAAATATATCTTGGTTTATGAAATATTCAGGAAAGACAAGCACAGACATAGTAAATATTTTAATGCATCTTCTTAATTATTTGAGTACTGATTAAACTGATTGATCCAAATTATGATATTCATTCTGTGAAACTTGGCTTTTTCTTGACAGTTTTTTTCTACAGTTCTCCTCTTACCTGGGCATCTAGGCACCGAGCCCACTCTCTGAACTGATAGTACTTTTTCAATAAATATTTACTGAGTGAATGAACAGGACAAGTCAGCCCCTACTGTGATAGACATTTTCTCATTGCATATTTCATAGGTATAAATGTGACCCAAGTTTGTCCTGGCTTTATTTGCCTCCATCCTATTCATCCTCTGCCCTAATAAAAACCAGCCCTTCTCACATCAGGTTTTATTCACTAAAATCTTATCAAACCTGGGTCTGGAGGGTATCCAAAAAGCAGAACTTTGAGCTCGATGTTACCTCTTCATAACATCTGATAATACACTCTTTATTTCAAATATCACTGGCCTAGATCTGTATCTAAAGTCAGACTGGCAGGCAAGGAGATGATCTGCACTAAAAGAAACCAGTTTGCTCTTTGTTTACAGGGATTCTATATTGTTTAGCCATTGTCAGACATGACCTTAGAAAAGTCAGTTATGCTGTGAGATGGCAATTATCTTCTGATTCAAATTCTGAGAATGATATTCTGAATTGATTTCTAATGAGAAAACAGTAGATATAAAATTAATCATAACAATCTTCTATAGGTCCTACATTAACAAATAGTCCTTGATGTTCCAGTCCATTACTTAGCTCATTGAGCCATGCTACATTTTAATTTTTTTCCTTTTATTTATTTATATATATATTTTATTTTACATTGGAGTATAGTTGATTAACAATGTTTTATTAGTTTCAGGGGTACTGCAAAGTGTTTCAGTTATACATATGCATGTGTCTATTCTTTTTCAAATTCTTTTCCCATTTAGGTTGTTACAGAGTATTGAGCAGAGTTCCCTGAGCTATAGCAGTAGGTCCTTGTTGGTCCTCTATTTTAAATATAGCAGTATGTACATGCTACATTTTTAGAGAAGAGAAATATAGGGTCAGAATTTCTGTTTCGGTAGAGCTGGATTTTGAGAAAAAAAAAATTCTCTCTGCATAGGACCTTTACTTTATTATTAGCCCTGGAGAAAATAGCCCTGGATAATGTCAGCTTGCTCACTGACCCATAGCGAATCATTCTGGCACATAACGGCACACTAAATTATTCTCAAACCTTAATTTCCAACTATTTTTAGGGCAAAAACATTGGATGCTAATCTTACAGATATAACTTATTATCAGAGTCACCTTCCGAAGAGTTTCACATCCATGAAAAATAATCCAACAGAAGACATCATTATAAAATCAATAAAAGGAAAAACCAAGAAATGCCTTTTTCAGACTGTATCTCCAATAAATTATCATCTCACAGAAGAAAGCCAAGGACCTTTAATTATAATTAGGGAAGAATGCTGAATTATTACTTGAGTAATTACCTGAAAAATCCAGAGAAATGTGAAAACTGTGCCTTATTTTCATCTTTTCCCCTAGAACCAGCTTACCCCTATTTTTATCCATTTCTCCTATTGTTTTAAATAAAACTTGCGTTTCTTTCCATATTGTTTCTTTCCACAGGAAATTAAAGTCTATACTTTTCCAAAAGGCAACACAATAAGTCTCTACTTTGGTGGGCAAGTGATAAAATATATCTTAAATTAGCAGGTAGCTTGAGGCACATGTGGCCAAAACATGAGTTGAAGGTGCTCCAATGTTGACAAAACATACTTCACGGAGGGCATGGAAAATCCCAAAAGATCCACAGAGCTCAAGGAAAGGTAATTTAAACCAACTCTGCAGGTTATAAAACTGGAAAGGGGTTTAAAGGGAGGCTGAGTACCAGGAAAGAGAGGCACAGTGTAGGAGAGGCAAAGAAAGATTGAGGAAAAAGGCTGGAGGAGAGTTGTGAAAGGGTCAAGTAAAAGAGCCAAGAGGCACAATTCAAAATATTAAGAGTTAGACAGAAGGACATATTGGAAATGCATGTAGAGAAGTGAAAGAGTAAGTCACTAAGAGAAAAAGAAGAAAGACAATAACTAAAGGAAAATAAGTACAAGATACCAAGAGATACAAATGATCATTAAAAAGCTATCTGGCATTCATTCATGTTTTGCCATAGCAATTATCTGCCAAAGCTGAAATTACAGTATTCCTCTGTGATTCGCCTTAATAGACTCAGCCAGGTGCATTATCTGCAAGCATTCTCATTCAGGAGAAAAATTAGCCAATCATCAATCTGGATGTGAATTTAAGGGACAAGAATAAGTGAAAGCTCTCCAAATGATATTTATGCAGTGGGCCAATCAAAATTGCATAAATTACTGAATTCAATTGCCAGGAAAAGGGGTTAAATTTAATACAGCTAGACAGCTGAGCAGCTGCTTTCATGATTTAAATAAAAACAAGCTGAAACCCATGCTGTCAGCTCAGTGATATATGACTTGTAATGGGATGTTTCCAACCTTCACTTCCATATGACCCCCTCCACTTTAGGTAATGCTCCTTGCCTCCAGTGCAACCAACTTTCCAGAAAAACATCTGGGTCCCATTCCTGCTCTGTTAGCTACAATGCTGCCTCCTACAAATATAAATGATTCATTGGACAACACCCTTCACTTCAGAATCAAATTCGGGAGTTTCACTGATAATTTTATCATGTTTACAACCAGAGATACTGTACATGAACATGGCAAACATTTGATCCACAAAATTCCTTCACACGGTGTTCACACTAGTATAGATTGTATGTATAAAATGAGAGGTGAATTTTAGTGGTTGAAATTAGAAAAACAAAGAAAGGCTATCCCCAACAGAATGGAGTTTTTGTCTTGCTACTGCCTTACTCCTTTATATTAGGAACTTCTCTTCATCTACACATTCCCCCTAACCGTCCAAAAAATACAGGGAAGGGAAGAAGAAAAGACAAACATCCCTCTGAAAAGTGGGCTCAGCACAGGGAAAAGAAAGATGAGGACTTTGCCAATTTCACAAAACTTTCACTCAGGTCAAGGTCAAATCAAAAAGAATTTATCCTACTATAAGAATAAAAATGCCAGAAATGACAATGATTACGGAAAAACGAAAAATCATATATATAAAATACTCATGATTTGAACCAGGACATTTTATGTCTTGCAAACCACGAAGCTCACACTTTCTATGAAGATATTCATTACTGTAGAACCCAAAACACGGTAGATGCTATCCTGAAAGGGAATCTGAAATAGTCACTTGATACTTTAAGACTGTGCCTCCAATAATCGATTTGCAAGTTGTAGCCATCATTAAAAACAAACCATATTTCCCATTTTTAATTCATGAAACCCAAATTAATATTATAACATATACAATTTACATTAATTTCTCATTTTAATACAGCAAGTGTCTACATATAGGCACATACAAAATTTTAAGCCAGACTTTCTAAAATGATTACTTTCCCCATTAAAAGTCAACAAAAAGGGCTTCCCTGGTGGCACAGAGGTTGAGAGTCCGCCTGCCGATGCAGGGGACGCGGGTTCGTGCCCCGGTCCCGGAAGATCCCACATGCCGCGGAGCGGCTGGGCCCGTGAGCCATGGCCGCTGAGCCTGCGCGTCCGGAGCCTGTGCTCCGCAACGGACGGGAGAGGCCACAACAGTGAGAGGCCCGCGTACCGCAAAAAAAAAAAAAAAAAAAAAAAAAAAGGTCAACCAAAAGGAGGAAGAGGAGGAAGAGGAGGAGGAGGAATAGAGAGGATGAAATAGAGCAGCCACAAAACCAGTGGCTTACTGGGGCTGACTGCAGAAATTTGTGAGAATTTTCTTTCAGGAAAGAAGAAAAAAAGCAGTAATAGCTCAAGTAGTAGTTTTTTTGTTTTTGTTTTTGTTTTTCCCCCTTGCAAAAGAATACAAAGGTTCTTACATTTCCTCCTTACAGTTATAAGCTTCTTTGGTACTCTGAAAATTTAAAGGTCAAAAAAGTTCACCAATAAAGATAATTGGGGAGTCCAGCTTCTGCTTAAAAATCAGTACGTAATTTTCTAGGCCTGACTATAGGCCTTTACAAAGGTTTTACCTGGCAGGCCTCGAGGGGGAAAGCTGCCCTCCCCAAACTAGCTTTGGTGCACAGTCTGGAGGGAATTGCAGCTGGAGACTCAGCCCTCCCCTCCCCCATCCCCCATCCCCCCCACCCCCACCCCAGGTGGGACAAGCTCTTTCACATATTGACATTCTGAGCCCAGGCAACTTCATTCCCAGGTTTCTTGATCTGAGGCCTTGGGCAGAGGTCTTCTGCAGATGCCTCTGCTGAGACCTCCTTGAGGGGGAAGGTAAGGGCAACTTAGAGAAGACTCCACTCGGACTCAAGACCCGGTATTTTTCCACTCCTAGCCTTTCCCCCTTGCGCTCTCCCCAACCCAGGGTCCATAAAACTGCCAGAGCATTTTATTTGGGGCTCCCTCAGCCGTGAGACACGAGCGCCACAGCCCCCATGTCTGTGCTGATGCACCTGACCCTCCACCTGTGGGAGGAGAAAGGAACAGGGGGAGTTGGTGCTTTCTCTGGTTGTGGACTCCTGCTTATACCATCACAGTTTTAAAGGCCTAACTTCATTTTGGGCTTTGTTGCTTTAATCAGCTACTCTGACACCTGGCAGCTCAGCTCTCTCTTTCCCAGTTCAGCTGAGCTCCGGACAATAATAATGCACAAAATTCACTCATTTACAATTTAAAGCATCATCAGAAGAGGCTTTTCAGAGCATCACAAAATATAAAGTGTTTCCCCTTTAATTCCTCATTAATTCCTGAATACGTTAGTTGGATGGTTGCAGTAGGGCAAACAGAAGTTACCGGAGGACAGGAATATGATCACTGCTACCTTCTGTTACACTGGGAAACTTGCTCAACTTCTAATACCTTTTTATCTTTCTTGTTTTACAGTCAAAACCTATCAATAAGACAGTTTGATGGATGTTGCTTCCACAATCGTCTCTCACTTCCCCAGCAATGTGAGCCAATGTACACCGATTTGATCCTCCACATTCCCCACCTTATCTGAAGGCATAGATCAAATTGTCAGCTCTCACATATGAGCTTTCTTTGAAGTTCCATTTTGTATTTAAAATAATGCAAAATTTGCATTTTATTTTATGATGTATGTTTTAAGAGAAAAATCATGTGTTAACCATCATGCCATTTAAGAAAGTATATATCCGTGTTTATTCAACAGCTCTGCATAATGAATGGCCCTAATTAGCTCATATGTATATTTCATTTTGCAAAGCAAAATCTAGTGGAGCCAGTCAGAGCTGGATTAGGATCCTAGGTCTTCTAGGCATTACTGAATTATCTGTGGGGATAATGTTACCATCTTGCAGGGTTGTGTGAGGGTAAAATGAAATAATGCGATCTTCAACACCTATTTCTTCTCTTTCTTCTGCACCTCTTTTCAGATGTAACTGGTTAAAAAGCTGCTCAACTTTGTGGCCCAGACATAGCATGGGGTTTATGGCCAAAGTAACACCAATCTGACAATCAAAAGTAATGGAGAGGTAATTTATATATTCATTGCAAACTCTTCAAAAAATGTCAAAGGGGGGTTATACACAGAAAACAAAAAGCTCTTAAAATCATTTTCATCATCCTTTCCCCAAAAGTCATATTTGTCATATAAGTATCTGCTCTCTATCTTTCTCACAAAAATTTCCAAAGTGATTTTTAAATATCTTTTGTCCTGCCATCTGCTGAATGTTTTCTTCTCTTTTCCTCAGCTATCAAACTGACCCCTTCAATGCAAAGCATTCGCCTCTCTCCATTACTCATTTGCTGACTCTGTACGATGCCAGTCCAACAATCTGACTGGCAACATCTGCTCCTTACCAGGCATGGGACATGGAGATGTTGAGTATCCACGTGCACTTGGGGAAATAGGATTTGTGAAGCTAAGCGACTTGTACAAGGTCACAAATTTAGTACGTGAAAGACTGAACATGCGCTTTTTTCCTCCTTCTTCCCTCCCTCTGTCTCCCCTTTGCTGTCCTAGTCCCACCCCTTTTCATAAACCAAATAGCCCTAGTCATGCATCAGCCTGTCAGGATATGAGGCATAAAAATGTGAGTCTCGTACCACTGCTAACTTGATGGATAAGAGGATTAGGGAAGAGCTCAAAGTAATCAGTTCATTAACACTAAAATATTTTATGGAGAAAGGAATTCTTCCTTTAGAACTTAAAATCTATGCTACATGATTTGAAGAACGTGTACTACACAGCAGGGAAGAAAACATCTGCCAATGAGTAGAACCTGAATCAAAGGAAGTTTTATTAAGAAAATTGCCTTAATTAAAATTCAACACTTCAGTACTCTATAAAAACACAATAATTACAGCAAGATTTAACTTGAAATGTGCAAACCACAAAAAATGGAAATTCAGAAAAATCCCATCTGGTTCAACCTGTCATCTTCAGTAGGTAGGTGCTAGTCACAGTGTGACTGGGAGGAAAAGAGCTTAGGATGTATTCAAAAAGAGACAATAGGCTCAAAATGGCTTCAAAATGGCTACAACAATAGGCTTAGTCCACATCACCAAACAAAGTGAGATTTAATACCCAACCTAATTACAGTTTCAACCTTTCCCAGCAAAGTAATCTTAATGGGTCAGTCTGGAATTTCCTGGTCAGCACCAGTGAGGTAATCTGCCTGACAGATCCCTTCCAAACCCCAAGAATGCTGAGGAAGGCCACTCTTTCCTTGTCCCTGTCTCCATCTGCCTACAAAAGCTTTCCATTTTGTACAGTTCCTCAAAGGGAGCTCATTTATATTTGCTAGATGGGATGCTGCCTGATTCATGGACCATTAAATAAAGCCTGTAAGATCTTCAAATTTACTCAGTTGAAATTTGGTTTTTAAGGAGAAGGAAAAAGACAGAAGAGCTCAAAGAGAAATGAATAAAACATTTCAAAGAGGAAATAGAGATTTTAAAATATCAAATTGTGGCATAGGTGGAATTTTACACCATGATTTCTATCTAGACTTAAAATACACTGATTTGCAGAATTAGAAATGGTCAAATTAATCAACTTTCTGTTGTGAAAATTTTACCACAATCGAAATAAAAGAATTAAAGAAGCAGCCAATAAAAAAAAAGTCATGACAGAACACAAAACCCAACAGGAAACAGTGTAGTAATTTACAGATTAACCACAGCAATAGATTAACCACAGCAAGAAGACTTGGCTACCTAGGCTAGAGGGACCAAGGGAGCAAGAATGGAGTTACCAGGGTCTGGGAGACAAGGTTCAAGGACTGGAACAACAGTAGAAGCTGCAAACACCAAGGAGACACAACCACTGCTGAAGATGCTGCCCAGAGCAGCCAGAGGGGAAAGGACTCTGGCTTCTGTCTTCCTCCCGACCATCAATAAATATCCCACTGCTGCCCTACAGTGGCCAGACGAGGTGGAAGACAGAGGTTAAGGAGCCCAGCAATGTACTTGGCAGGGTTCAGTCCCCTCAATCCAGAAAAGAGCAAGGAAAAGGCAGGGAACGGATCAGGGAGAAACCAGCAAGTAACCCCCATACAACATACATCGCTGATGGTGTAGTTGGGCATGTCTTAAAAAAATCTGATAAAAAATATTATAAGGATTTGACCAAATCCTTATATAATGTGTATAATGTGTTTTATACACATTAGAGAAAGATCAAAATAAATCTTTTCCTGAAACTCAACCACTAGCAACAACATCTAGAAAGGGATTAAAAATAGTCCTTCTATCCATTTATCTTTTTGGACCACAGGTGAGTTTGTGTTTAGCAAATAGATTATAATGTGACTCTTCCAATGTGAGGTTCATAATTTCCTATCTCAAAAAGGACTTGGTTGTTTTCTTGCCATCTCCACGTACTTTATTCTGTGTGAATGTCTATCTCCTCCAAAGTTAGTATCATATACTAATATCTTTTTCATCTCCCTAGCACAGCCAGGGACCAAAAATGTCTTGACTTGCTTATCTGCTGATGCCTTAGTTCACTTGGACACCGGTCTTGCCTGCACTCAAAAAGTTTTCAAAATATGCCACCCAAGAAATAGTTTACAAAACAGCTCTTAGTGAGACACTTTCTTCCTTAAAATCCATCCATAGCTTTTTTCTCTTACAGCGTACACTCTTAAAGGGTTTGGTCTACAGTAAGGGTCAGCAAAATTTTTCTGGAAGGGAACACAGAGTAAATATTTTGGGTTTTGCAGGCCATATGGTCTCTGTCATAACCACTCATTTCTGCCATCCTAGTGTGAAAGCAGCCTCAGACAATCTGTAAACGGAAGGGAGAGGCTATGGTCAATAAAACTTTATTTGTGTACACTGAAACTTGAACTTCATATGATTTATGTGTCACAAAATATTCTTCTTCTTTTGATTTTTATTCTACAATTTAAACATATAGAAACCATTCTTAGCTTGTGGGCAGTACCAAAACAAAAGGCAGCCTGCAGACCCCTGGTTGACAACATAACATTTTCTAAGATCTGTTACCTGTACTCTTTTCAGGCTTATGTTTTCCCATCCCCCGCTCTTGGTTTAGTTATGCTGAGCTACTTATTGTTCTTTGAGCATATCATGCTATTTGTTACAAGTTTCCTCTGCCTAGAATGACTCCTCTTTCTCCTATGCATTCTGCAAATCCCTGCTCAAAGAAACACTCCTCTGAGACTCTTACTCAGGAATTTGAGCTGCTTTATCCAATATTTATCTTATAACCTCTCACTACCTATAATAGTGTATGTGCCCAAACATGGTTCTTACTGTACTGAAATTATCTGTGCATTTTCATTCCCATTGACCTTTAGCTTCATGTGGACAAAGACCTTCCTTGTTTCATTTGTATTTTCATCCCTAGAATTTTGCAAAATGCCTAGAGTATGGCAAATACTCTAATGAATAACTGTCCACGGAATGGAGTGCCAGTTAACTAAAATAAAATTTCACTCTTCATCATAACACGTTAAGTAACTACCATAAATGTTGAGCTTAGCAGTGTTTCCTCATCTAAGCACTGGTGAGTAAGTTTGGTTACTTACTTATAATATGTAAAGGGTTCCTTCAAACCTGACTCTGTTCACAGACAACTACTAAACTGACTCCAGAGCGCTGTTCCCTGTTAGTGTAGAAATAAGTTGTTGGGTTGTTTTTGGTTTTATTTTGGTTTTTTTCCAGACACTAATTAATTATTGTTTTGGAAAACAGATCCTAAAGAAGAAAAATAGAGACTGATATCACTATCACCTCCAAAAGCCACAGAACCCTGTGAACAGGCAGATGAAATGCCCAGAAACCATACTGCTGATTTTTTGTCAATTTTACTCTCTTTGGATAGAAGAAGGAAGTAATTTAAAACATTACTTTTTAAAAACGAACTGGTAAACAAGGCAATATTGGGTTTCAGACTGCAGAATTTATGTGATTTTTAAGGAAAAATGGGGAGATTGGAAAGAAATTCCACACCAAAAGTAATTTTTTCTTGTCTGCACTTTGGTATCTTTTAGGAGGGGATTCCTAGAAACATTAGTGGGTGGGGAACCTGAGGAACAATTTTAAAACAGTGCTCCAAACACCCTAAAGAGGCCTTCCCTGGTGGCGCAGGGGTTGAGAGTCCGCCTGCCGATGCAGGGGACACGGGTTCGTGCCCCGGTCCGGGAAGATCCCACGTGCCGCGGAACGGCTACGCCCGTGAGCCATGGCCGCTGAGCTTGCGCGTCCGGAGCCTGTGCTCCGCAACGGCAGAGGCCACAGTGGTGAGAGGCCCGCGTACCGCAAAAACAAACAAACAAAAAACACCCTAAAGAAATACTAAATAAAGGAAACTAGAAACTGCTTTCTATGGCCTAAGAGGGGCAAGTATAAGGAATTTATTATACATTTTTAAAACATTACCAGTATATAACAATTAAAGATATGGAAAGGATTCCTTAATTGAAGACAGTTATTCTGAAGATTTTAAGGAAAAAAATCTATCTGTTATTGTATAAGATGTTATTGTATTTTTCATAAATTTGGAGGGCAATCATATATTTATTAACAAAACAGAGAACAAAAGGAAACAGCTTTTGATAGGTAAGTATGGCAAAAGAAGATAAAGATCCCTGTCTTGAACTGTATCAGAAGTTAGATGTGAAAATACTGTTCCAAGATCCCTGCTTTGACTTAGACATAAGAGGTCTGTATAGAGACAATAACTGGTCCCAGGACTAAAGTGTGTAATTCAAAAGCTTAAAGGAGCAGCCACAGATGATGTAATTGGCAGATGCAATGAAGTGAAAGACAATCAACTAAGACGTGAATTAGAAATACATAATTTAAATAACAAGAGATTTGGGTGTGCTGCCCTCCTGTTATATATTGGAAGTTGTCCTAATTTAAAAGTTAGAGTCTAATTATTGGTTAGTGGTAAAAAGCTGGCCTGGAGCTTTTTTATATACATCAGATTTTCATACTACTTTCTATTCTATCATCAAAATTCTCTTAAAAACGTTCCTAACAGTGTAATTACACGAAAACCAGACTGAAGGTCATGACAAGTGCAACCATCACCTGAAACCTAAATAGCTAAGAAACAGCTATCTAAGAAATAGAAAATATTCAAACCCCACTATAAAAAGTGAAGATATCTTTAGGATTAAGGCAAAGAAAGAGATTTTGAATGCTTTTCTTCTATAACCACTGTGTAATCAACCTCTAATTTGCCTTATAACTCTTGGAACTTTCTGAAAGATTATTTTGCTATGAAGCTCTATGTCTGCACATATTCACACCACACAATGGAGAGAAAACCAGGGGAAGTAGCTTCCAGAAGCAGCAGCTGAGATCCAGAACACGTGCATGGAGAAACTGTGTCTACCATTGTTGCATGTTCTTTCTTCTTTGGAGGGTCATGCTTATGTCAGAGTTTTCAGAGATTTTCACCAGAAAAGATGAAAAAAACATTTAGGAAAAAAAGAAGCTCATACAGACATCCTTATCCTTTTGTATCCCCAGTGTTCATTTGTGAGAAGAAGAAATGGGTCTACCTGGTATTGAAAATCCTGCCTACAGTTCTGTGACAATGTGTATATAGCATATTTGAGTTAGATCTAGAGATTTTTTTCCCTTGCCTATACAACAATTTACATTCAAAATCTGACCACACAAAACTATGGAATTTAAGGTCTGTTTCAGGAGATGGGATAGAAAACGTCAGGGAAACGAAAAGATATGCTTCTGTAAGAGTTCACTAAAGATAAAAGTTAAGATAAACATTCCTTTTGCAGGTGTAAAATATCCAAAGTTGTCCTTTAAATAATAGTTATATACATATATATTGACCAAGAAGGACTTAAGTTTCCTTCAGATTGACCAAACTTTAGACAGTCTTCGACCTGACTCCAGGCACCAGACATCCCTTTTCTTAGAGTAGTTACTTTAGAAAACTTTCAGGTGTAAATTATTTCTCTGCCCCTTTGAGATGTTAGTCTCCCAGACTCTTACCAGTTTTACAACCCAGAAATGTCTTTCTCAGGGACCTGGAAGCCATTGTTTTGAAATGTAATCATCAGGACCCTCCTATCTCCAGTCTCTGTGGGAAGGTAGCAGTCTAACTTCAGCAAGTGACAATATCAAATACAGATGGTCTAATTACACAGACCAATCTCCCATGAACATCCTCAGGTACTTTTCCATTAGCTCACCCCAGCATTTACAAATCCTCCCATATTTGGTTTTAGGGGAATTGAGTTCAGTTTCTCTCCTGTATTGCAATACAGGAGAGCTCTATTGCAATATTCTTAAATAAAGACTTCTTTGTCATTTTAAACAAGTATTTAGTTATTCCTCTTCTACAATAAACACACGCATATACATACATGCCTGAACACACATACATGCACACAAAATGTACATATACATTTTTAAAGCTAATTCTATTTTAAATTATTCATAATTTTTAATGGTATTAACAAATTAATCTAAAGGTAGAGTTTAAAACATAAAGGCAAAAAAGATTATATGTAAAAATTAACGTCTGTGGAAAATGAAGGAAATTCAAAGGTATGCATTTCAGAGAATTTGAGAAAATGAAAATTATACAATTTGTTTAAGAAAAAAATTTCCAATTTTACATTCTATTATTATAAATAAAATACATCATATTACACAATAAAATGGTCATGGAAAGTTATAAGTGTAATTATTTTTGAAAATAAAAATATTTTAAATGCCCTAGGGCATTTAATAATTTAATAATATGAATAATTATAATTATACTAATTTAAATAAAACAAACAGTAATATTAACATTAATAATTTCATAACACATCCCTATTACTACATGCCAGGTACTATTTAAAGTTGTTTGCATATGTATTAATCAACACAATGATTCTGTGAAGTAGGTTTTATTATGCTCCGCTTTACAGCTGAGGAAATTGAGGCACAGAGAGGTTAAGTAACTTGCCCAAGGTCAAACAGGTAGTGAGTAGGAGAAGTGAGATTTGAACTTGGGAAGTCTGGTTCTAGGTCTGTGCCCTTAGCCTTGTGGAAGGCCAGCTCCCCCAATATCACCAACACTGCTTGTTGATAAGACAAAGCTGAGTGGCTGCTTACTGCCCTAAAGGGGCTCAACACCTCCAGAGTTGCAGCAGTGTCTCTGAGGACAGAATCAGAGGTCAGAACTTACTGAATATTGAAAACTTGGTATACGGCAGGTCTTAACAAAGGAATGGCTTGATTAGTATTAGCTAAAGATCCAGATAAAAGAGTCTAGGATTGGTTGCAAAAACAAGTTGAAGATATATGAGGCAAAAGATTTACAGAATTGAGGGCACAAATTGTATGCTAATGCTTTCTGTTGAAGATGGATCAATCTGGACCAGTATTAAATATCAAGCAATTTTCCTGAGCTAAAGTCATGCTAAAGAAGACAACGGAATAGTAGTCATGTGAATGTACATACTAGGCTGTATGGGGGCCTGTAATTTGGTCTTCACGGTCCAAGCTGGGTGTGGGAGTATATACTTTGGGTTCTTTACATCTCTTAAAAGACTACTATAGAAATTTTTGTTTTTGTTTGAAAGCAGTATGCCTGTCAAATAAATTAACTGTTTTAAGTTGACGTTTTAATATGCTTTTTAAAGCACCATTTATGTTAATAAACCAATCAGGATAATTTATAACTTAGTGTGTTTTATAAATAATTTAACTTGCTTTGATTTAACTCTATGTAGATGTGTCTGAAAATTAACATATTTGTATATTTTGTATATTCATATACAATTGAATATATGAACATTGGTATATTCATATACAATTAACATAATTAATTGTATTCAATTAACAGTTGAATTGAATACAACTGTTTAACAGACCGCACTGGTTTTTAGACTTAAAAGCAAACCTTAGAGTTTTGTCTAGGACATGTAAGAATAGGCTATTTTTCACATGTGTATTTTCTCATCAGTGCATTTTGCAACTAATATTTTCCCTTGCAACTATATATTTTTTCTTTTGTGTTGTTGCTTTAACTCATTATGAAGCAATAACTGCTGTTGCCAATAGAAGCCCCACCATTTGGTGTTGTTAATGTTCCAGATTTTGGCCAATATAATAGGTATGTGGTGGTATCTCATTGTTGTTTTTTTTTTTTTTTTTTTTTTTTTTTTTTTTTTTGTGGTATGCGGGCCTCCCTCTGCTGTGGCCTCTCCCGTTGCGGAGGACAGCCTCCGGACGCGCAGGCTCAGCAGCCATGGCTCACGGGCCCAGCCGCTCCGCGGCACGTGGGATCCTCCCAGACCGGGGCGCGAACCCGGTTCCCCTGCATCGGCAGGCGGACGCGCAACCGCTGCGCCACCAGGGAAGCCCCACCAATAGAAGCTTTTAAAAGAGAAAAAAGTGACTTCTCCTGACAAATGATCAAACTACATTAAAGAGATAATTATATATAATAAACATCTTTTTATTAAAAGTACAATTAATATCAGCTATGCCAGTTCTCTTCATATTAAAGTTTCCATATCTAGCAAATAAAAATATAGGACACTAAGTTAAATTTGAATTTCAGATAAAAAATATGTTTTTAGCATAATTCATCCCAAGTAATATTGGGACATACTAAGGATTATTAGTAGTTTATCTGAAATTTATTTATTTTTATTGGAGTATAATTGCTTTACATGCTATGTTAGTTTCTGCTATACAATGAAGTGAATTAACTGTATGTATAACTATATCCGCTCCCTCTTGGAACTCCCTCCCACCCCCCATCCCACCCACCTAGGCTGTCACAGAGCACGGAGCTGAGCTCCCTGTGCTTTACGGCAGGTCCCCACTAGCTATCTATTTTACATGTTAGTGTATTTATGTCAAACCTCATCTCCCAATTCATCCCACCCACCCCTTCCTGCCTCTGACCACATGTCCATCCTCTACATCTACGTCTCTATTCGTGCCCTGCAAATAGGTTCATCTGTACCATTTTTCTAGATTCCACATATATGAGTTAATATACGATATTTGTTTTTCTTTTTCTGGCTTGCTTCACTCTGTATGACAGACTCTAGGTCCATCCACATCTCTACAAATGACCCAATTTCGTTCATTTTTATAGCTAATATTCCATTGTATATATGTACCATATCTTCTTTATCCATTCCTCTGTTGTTGGACATTTAGGTTATTTCCATGTCCTAGCTATTGTAAATAGTGCTGCAATGAACACTGGGATACATATGTCCTTTTGAATTACGGTTTTCTCAGGGTATATGCCCGGTAGTGGGATTGCTGGGTCATAGGGTAGTTCTATTTCTAGTTTTTTAAGGAACTTCCATACCGTTTGTTTTCCCATAGTGGCTGTATCAATTTACATTCCCACCAACATTGCGAAAGGGTTCCCTTTTCTCCACACCCTCTCCAGCATTTGCTGTTTGTACATTTTCTGATGATGCCCATTCTAACCGGTGTGAGGTGATACCTAACTGTAGTTTTGATTTGCATTTCTCTAATAATTAGTGATGTTGAGCAGCTTTTCATGTGCCTGTTGGCCATCTGTATGTCTTCTTTGGTGAAATGTCTATTTAGGTCTTTCACCCGTTTTTTCAAGGCCGTTCTTTTCTTCTTTTTTTTTTTTTGCGGTATGCGGGCCTCTCACTGCTGTGGCCTCTCCCATTGCGGAGCACAGACTCCGGAAGCGCAGGCTCAGTGACCACATATTCCATTGTATATATGTACCATATCTTCTTTATCCATTCCTCTGTTGTTGGACATTTAGGTTATTTCCATGTCCTAGCTATTGTAAATAGTGCTGCAATGAACACTGGGATACATATGTCCTTTTGAATTACGGTTTTCTCAGGGTATATGCCCGGTAGTGGGATTGCTGGGTCATAGGGTAGTTCTATTTCTAGTTTTTTAAGGAACTTCCATACCGTTTGTTTTCCCATAGTGGCTGTATCAATTTACATTCCCACCAACATTGCGAAAGGGTTCCCTTTTCTCCACACCCTCTCCAGCATTTGCTGTTTGTACATTTTCTGATGATGCCCATTCTAACCGGTGTGAGGTGATACCTAACTGTAGTTTTGATTTGCATTTCTCTAATAATTAGTGATGTTGAGCAGCTTTTCATGTGCCTGTTGGCCATCTGTATGTCTTCTTTGGTGAAATGTCTATTTAGGTCTTTCACCCGTTTTTTCAAGGCCGTTCTTTTCTTCTTTTTTTTTTTTTTGCGGTATGCGGGCCTCTCACTGCTGTGGCCTCTCCCATTGCGGAGCACAGACTCCGGAAGCGCAGGCTCAGTGACCACGGCTCAAGGGCCTAGCCACTCCGCGGCATGTGGGATCTTCCCGGACCAGGGCACGAACCCGTGTCCCCTGCAACGGCAGGCGACTCTCAACCACTGCGCCACCACGGAAGCCCTCACCCATTTTTTAATTGGGTTGTTTGTTTTTTTGATATTGAGCTCCATGAGCTGTTTGTATATTTTAGAGATTAATCCTTTGTCCGTTGCTTCATTTGCAAATATTTTCTCCCATTCTGAGGTTTGTCTTTTTGTCTCATTTATGGTTTCCTTGGCTGTGCAAAAGCTTTTAAATTTCATTAGGTTCCATTTGTTTATTTTTGTTTTTATTTTCATTCCTCTAGTAAGTGAGTCAAAAAAGATCTTGCTGTGGTTTATGTCAAAGAATATTTTCCCTATGTTTTCCTCTAAGAGTTTTATAATGTCCGGTCTTACATTTAGGTCTTTGATCCATTTGGGGTTTATTTTTGGGTATGGTGTTAGGTAGTGTTCTAATTTCATTCTTTTACATGGAGCTGTCCAGTTTTCTCAGCACCACTTATTGAAGAGGCTGTCTTTTCTCCACTGTATGTTTTTGCCTCCTTTGTTGTAAATTAGGTGACCATATGTGTGTGGGTTTATCTCTGGGCTTTCTTTCCTGTACCACTGATCTATATTTCTGTTTTTGTGCCAGTACCATACTGTCGTGATGACTGTAGCTTTGTAGTATAGTTTGAAGTCGGGAGCCTGACTCCTCCAGCTCTGTTTTTCTTTCTTAAGATTGCTTTGGCTATTTGGGGTCTTTTGTGTCTCCACATGAATTGTAACATTTTTTGTTCTAATTCTGTGAAGAATGCCATTGGTAGTTTGATAGGGATTGCACTGAATCTGTAGATTGCTTTGGGTAGTACAGTCATTTTCACAATATTGATTCTTCCAATCCAAGATCTTTTTGTTGTATTGGTAAATGGGATTGTTTCCTTAATTTCTCTTTCTGATTTTTCGTTGTTAGTGTAGAGGAACGCCGGAGATTTCTGTGCATTAATTTTGTATCCTGCAACCTTATCAAATTCATTGATTAGTTCTAGTAGATTTCTGGTAGCATCTTTAGGATTTTCTATGTATAGTATCATGTCATCTGCAAACAGTGACAGTTTTACTTCTTTTCTTCCAATTTGTATTCCTTTTTCTTCTCTGATTGCCGTGCTTAGGACTTCTAAAACTATGTTGAATAATAGTGGCAAGAGTGGACATCCTTGTATTGTTCCTGATCTTAGTGCAAATCCTTTCAGTGTTTCACCATTGAGAATGACGTTTGTTGTGGGTTTGTCATATATGGCCTTTATTATGTTCAGGTAGGTTCCTCCTATGCCCATTTTCTGGAGAGTTTTTTTTTTTTTATCATAAATGGGTGTTGAATTTTGTCAAAAGCTTTTTCTGCATCTATTGGGATGATGATATGGATTTTATTCCTTAATTTGTTAATACAGTGTATCACAGTGATTGATTTGCATATATTTAATAATCCTTGCATTCCTGGGATAAATCCCTCTTGATCATGGTGAATGATCCTTTTAATGTGTTGTCGGATTCTGTTTGCTAGTATTTTGTTGAGGATTTTTGCATCTATGTTCATCAGTGATATTGGTCTGTAATTTTTTTGTGTGTGATATCTTTGTCTGGTTTTGGGATCAGGGTGATGGTGGCTTCAGAGAACGAATTTGGGAGTGTTCCTCCCTCTGCAGTTTTTTGGAAGAGCTTGAGAAGGATGGGTGTTAGCTCTTCTCTAAATGTTTGATAGCTATGCCCATTTTCTGGAGAGTTTTTTTTTTTTTATCATAAATGGGTGTTGAATTTTGTCAAAAGCTTTTTCTGCATCTATTGGGATGATGATATGGATTTTATTCCTTAATTTGTTAATACAGTGTATCACAGTGATTGATTTGCATATATTTAATAATCCTTGCATTCCTGGGATAAATCCCTCTTGATCATGGTGAATGATCCTTTTAATGTGTTGTCGGATTCTGTTTGCTAGTATTTTGTTGAGGATTTTTGCATCTATGTTCATCAGTGATATTGGTCTGTAATTTTTTTGTGTGTGATATCTTTGTCTGGTTTTGGGATCAGGGTGATGGTGGCTTCAGAGAACGAATTTGGGAGTGTTCCTCCCTCTGCAGTTTTTTGGAAGAGCTTGAGAAGGATGGGTGTTAGCTCTTCTCTAAATGTTTGATAGAATTCACCTGTGAAGACATTTGGTCCTGGACTTTTGTTTGTTGGAAGATTTTAAATTACAGTTTCAATTTCATTACTTGTGATAGGTCTGTTTATATTTTCTAACTGTTCTTGGTTCAGTCTTGGAAAATTGTACCTTTCCAAGCATTTGTCCATTTCTTCGTGGTTGGCCATTTTATTGGCATATAATTCATCCCTAGTAATATTAGGATATACTTATACTAAAATTATTAGTAGTTTATCTGAAATTTAAACTTAATTGAACTTTTGTATTTTATCTGACAACTCTCCTTAGTGGCAAATTTTCATCTGATAAGAGTTGAGAACAGTAAAATCTACTTAGGATACATTCTTCTATCTTATTCAATTCTTTTCTAACAATGTCCTTTCTATGATTTGCTTTCTTCCACTTAAGCTGTCACTTGGACTTAGATGCAGAGATGAAGGCAGACCCAGGGTGTTTCTTTATCCTATAGATAGGTTCAATCTAGTCTTTATTAAGGTTAAAAAGCAAAATTAATCTGAAAGGAAAGTTATATGCAATATAAAAACTAGCTTCTAATAACTTTTAAAATAACTGTATCTCTGATATTCCATATTTATAACAAATACAGATGCTGTCGGGTTAAAAGTCTATTCTATAGGGCAATTTTCAGAGATGTAAGACATTATTAAAGGAAAAGAAGAAACAAAGAAACATCAGTCATTCCTGAACGTTTGCAATATGCTCAGGTCCATGCTAGAAGCTTTAAAACTTAAAAAAATTTTTTGAAGTGGGATGTTAAACAATATCCCTTGTTACTTTTATTTTTCCAAAATGAGAAATGAAGTTCACTGGAGATAATTGATTTCCTCAGGCTATCGGACTAATAACCAGTGAAAGCAGAATTCTAGCTATATCTTTATCTATTAACAATGTTTTGTCCATCATACCAGCTGGGTTTAGATTCCAGTCAGCTTTAATTGACTGTCACAAATGGTGCCAAAAGAAGGAATAATCTATATCAGGGAGTGTCAGCCGGTTCCCATTCAGGAAAGGTGAACATCCAAATGTAAGCACTCACTGTGGTAGGACTGGTCTTGGCATCAAGCCACCAGGTGAACATGCAGCAGCCAGGTTAAGATTAGGGAAGTCACCAGGTGGAAAATGTTTAGGAAATGATAATTCCATGGGAAAAGGAACTCTCCCATCTGTTTACTGCTGTGCCCTTCCTTCCATCATAAAAAACAAAACAAAATAAAAAAGACAACTGATATGGGTCAAAGATGGAGGCATTTATTGGACTCTCAGAATTTTCTTCTCTCCATCTGTTGACTGTCAGTTCCCTCAGAAAGATCAGTAAAAATCTGTTGATCAAGTCAAACTAAGTTTATTAGATGTAATTCAGGGAGGGGTAATACCACCTAAGAGAAACAAACAAATCTCAGGACTGTTATAGACAAGGGAAATTGGACGACGATATTAATTTTTGTTTGTTTTGTTTTGCTTTTGCCTGGGCTAGGTGATTTTAAAGTAAGCTGTAAAGGCAGAGAACTATTTGGAATTGGGCAAAGTTCAGGTGAAACAACAGTTTTGGACTGTTGAACTCAGCTTTGGATTGGAAGTGAGACTTTGTGAACAAGTTGATAAATAAGTTATCTTGGTTGATATAGTCTCATCACCAGATGAGATTGTGGATGAATTTTTTTTAGCTAGGGACTAGATTCAAATTCTAATTCTCTTGATAGACCAGTATTTTACATTATTAGTTTACAGGAATGAAATCAGATATCAAATCAAATATATTTTTTAATCACAATGCTTGGAAAAAATTATCACTAGTGATAAATAATATCAACAGTCTTAAGACTAAATGCTGGAGGAAAGAAGACAAAACACCAATGAGGCTGGGCTGCTAACTGGTGGTTATGAAGATCCAATCCTTAATTTGGACACATATTAGTTCCAGATACCAGGACAGAGAATCAAATTGATCAATGAACAACTGATTTAAAAACTGCATCATAGAAAAGGAGTAAAGAATTTCTATGTCTAATCAATAAAACTGAGATTATATTAGAGAAGGACCTAACCATTTACATAATTACCACCTTCCCCATTGTAGGGTAAAAAACTTCAGGGGAAAATACATGATAAGCCAAATTATGTACAACATAAAATAAATATGTGAAATAATGAACAGAAACTATATCACCTGACAATTACCTTACTTATATTTAAAACATAAAATGATTTAATTTATTGAATTATAGAAATAAGGTAAAAAACATTAAGTGTCGACAATAGATGCTACTACAGTATTTTACCAGATTCACTAACCTAAGATGGAGGAAAACTTTTAAGTCAGAAAACAAGCACTGTTGTTTGGAAAAAGAGTTTGGGAAGAATGTGGGAACAGCTCGAAGGAATTTCTTATATCACTTTAAAAGCCCACTCTATCATATGATATTTATAATTTTATAATACTTTAAAAAATAGAGATTTAGATGAAAAAAAATCTACCTAGTCTTAATATGCACAGAATGGTCAAATCTCAAGGGACCACTTTTACAATCCTACTCACTAAATCTAAATCATCAGGAAAGAAATCTTCAAATTAAATTTAAGCAAAGTATCTTTTTAGAGTTGGGTGGTAAACATTCATCAATGTTTCTTTGTTCTCCCAAGCAGCTACAGCATTATTATTCTCTCGACTACCCTATTATTATGATATCATCTGGAGACCCAAGAGTGCATCTGGTTAAAATTGATGGACCCTTGCTACACAGAAATCATAAGAGCTAGATTTTCCCCAGAAGACAGATCAAAAAGTTAAATCAATCCAGATCCATTTTATTCTCTGAGACTTGGAAGAATCTCTGTTTTTTTGTTTGTTTGTTTGTTTTTAGTGTTGGCCCATGACCCTTAGCTATGGGTAGTGTCAACATCATTTGATGTTAAGCTGAGAAGAGTTTGCAGTGATCATGGCTGGAGAGTTTCAAAGAGAAGCTACAAAGTGATCAAAACATATGCCAGTTAAGCTTAAAAGTGAATTTTTAAATATTTTAAGTAGTAATATAAAAACCATTGAGTTGTTTAGTCAAAGGCAATTTTAGCAGTCAAAACCCAGAAATCCACCAACTCCAGCAACACAAGATTGGTATATTTTTTTCCAAAGGATGGAAAATTTTGAGGTTACAATAGACAAAAATGCCCAGAATTCCCCCAAACCACTCATTCAGTTTCTCCCACTACTCTGTCCAT
Source organism: Physeter macrocephalus (assembly GCF_002837175.3). Classification (NCBI taxonomy): domain Eukaryota; kingdom Metazoa; phylum Chordata; class Mammalia; order Artiodactyla; family Physeteridae; genus Physeter; species Physeter macrocephalus. Next base: position 70,158,085 of record NC_041218.1, read on the forward strand.
TTATAGTTCAACTTGATATTTTCTAATTATTTCCTGAACTTCTACTTCCTGCCTCTGAGCTTTTGATATTCTTTCATATAGAATGTTTTTTCCCTGCATTACCATATTTTAGGACTTAAACAAAAACTCATCCTTGAAACACCCCTCAACTCTTAGCTAGAAGTTATTTCCGTCTTTTGTCCCTTCTTCAAGTGTTTTGCTCACAACTCTTAGAAAACCTTGTACAAGGGGTAAAATGGTGTGTATAGAGTAAATTATGTGTATAAGAAAGGAGGAAACATACAGATAGTTACATTTGCATAAAGAAATAGTGGAAAGGATATACAAGATACATAAAAAGTAAGAGGGAACAAATGTTCTCAATGTGTACCTTTGTCTAACGACTTGATTTTTTGAACCAGTGATTATTTCTTCAAAGATGTGTTCAAATATAAGAAAGAACCATCTTGCGTCACTGTTGTTTATGAACATTCTCTCCCTTATTTTTTGGTAAATTCTCCTAGAACAGGGGCTATACGTTGTTCATCTTTTATATCCCTTACCTGATTTTGTGTAGTGTATGCATTAAGGGCATTGCATAAACACCTGTCCCCCAACTTGCCCCATTAGGGTATATTCTGAAACAAAAGCTAAATAAAAATCAACACAAAGAGAACAAATCTTCCCATTTTGTATAAGTAATAGTTTACACCATTAATATATTGATGATGAGACCAGAGCTTCTTTCCTGTCTTAATCCAAGACAGTATTCACTAATTCTTAAAGAGATGAAAATAAAGTGAATTTTACTTGACTTACTATCTTGAAAATAATAATACATACTACTGTTAGACTATAAAAAAAGACATTTTAGAGTCTAGAAAATTTAAAATAAAGGTTAGTCTGTGGATTATAAGGATAACAATGTCAGTAGCAGATGATCTGCGTATTCCAGGTCACATGGAAGTCCTAACTCTCTAATAGATCAGGTTATTGTATATAATATGACACATTCCACTACAAATACTTAATTTCCTTTCACTTTACTACAATGAAAGATGTCCTTCCTCCCAACTAATCTCCCACTCTACCAGATTCCCAATGTCATCACTGCTTAACTTTCTTTTCTCTTTTTCCTCTGAGATCTGGGACTTAAGAATATACCTCTCTTTCCCCTTTGACCTGAGGGAAAACTAAATACAGTCTAAATTAGAGCCTGAGCTAGACTAATAGACTGAGTCTGAGATTTGCAGGTTTCTAAATAAGCCCTAGATTCCTAATTAGCTCAACAAGGAACAAAATAGCATTCAGCCTTTCTTTCATCTTCTGATCCTCCACCAACTTGGCAAGACAATTTGTAGCCTATGAGGCTCAGTAAAAATAAATCACCATCATAGAGGTATAGTGCACCATAAATATTCAAAACCTAGAATCACAAACTTATAAATTGGAAGTGTTTCACATATATGTCCAGAGTGCCCAGAGTTATGGACCATTACCTCTATTAAAAAGGAGAAAAATGCCACAATCATTACTCATGACAATTTAACCACCTCTACTTTTAGTTAATTAAGAATATTCTTTAACTGTTAAGTACAAGTCTAATTTTCCAATCCAGAAATAGCATAAATGCTTGTGTTTTCTCCCTAGGATTAGTACAGAAACCAGAGCTCAAAGGAATGATGGAGGAAGAGAAGGGAATCCCCAAAGCATTAAATAATAGGTCTGCATCTTATAGATCATCATCCCCAGACAATCAGACACTACATAAATGTTTCCATTGTTCATTTCCTTTATTGCAGATACAATGAAACTGTCCAGTATGATTAAGAGATGTCTTACGATAGAAAATAGAGGCACTTTGCTAGAATACATCATTGAAAACATTTTTTTAAAAAGCTGAATAAAAGTCTCATCTGTTTCATCACAAACCCTCACTTACTAAAGATAAAGAAATCATGCAGTAATTCAAACTGCATTTTTAGGGATTAAGTTTTATGCCAAAATGATTACATATTCCAGCAACAGCTCTCTAAGGATGCTGGGTTTATAAAATAGCTTCCAGTGGTTAAAATAGATAAGCATTTCTAAACTGAATATGCTGCATTTGGTACTCAGTAGGAATTTGTTTAACTAATGAAGAAATTTGCTTCTGTGGTAGTAAATGCTACCTGCTGTTAATTAAAACCCCCTAAAATATGTTTTACATAGTGACTTTCTGGAGGAACAACTACTAATAGAACCTTGTTTCTTATATTCCTTGGCAGATAAAAACAGAGTCAGTTAATAGAGGATGACTTGAAGTTTATTCACTCTCCACAAATTATGATGCATCCTTTTCCAATAGAAGCTATCAAGCAGAGCTTTCTCAAACTCTTGTAGTCTCCCCCCCACCAATAACATATATGTTATATATGTTTTATATATTATATATTTAATATTTTTATTATCTTATCTCTTCCAACTTTCCATGATAAGGGATCTCCAGTTGATGGGTCCTCCACAGTGCTCTGAGCCTCATATCCAACTCCTTCATTGCACACCTACCTGCATATCAAATGCCTCATTTTTTTTCTTTATCATCTAGAGCTTCTCACTTTCTAGTCCACCTTTAAACAGGCTTAAGACTCTCTAAACTTTATTTATTTATTTATTTATTTATTTATTTATTTATTTTTTTTTTTTC
>NC_041218.1:70160854-70169235 GCF_002837175.3 Physeter macrocephalus
GCGCAGGCTCAGCGGCCATGGCTCACGGGCCCAGCCGCTCCGCGGCATGTGGGATCTTCCCAGACCGGGGCACGAACCCGTGTCCTCTGCATAGGCAGGCGGACTCTCAACCACTGCGCCACCAGGGAAGCCCCTAAACTTTCCTTTATGTCCTCTTTCCCCTTTGGTCCTTTTCCCCCTTTTGCCCTCCTTCCAAAGTTAAGCTTCTAAAAACTGTATTCCATAGACAGGGTCCTCCTTTCTGGCTTCTTATTCCATGCCTCCACCCAAAATTGGAATCTTTTTCCCACCACTCCTCTGAGTCTCTCCTGGATGCACCACCAGTGCCCTCTGGGCATCTTGCAGTCCTTATCTTAAGTGATTTCTAACAACACCTTTCTTGAAACTCTATCCCTTTGGTTTCTGTGATATAATTCTCAGGGTTTCTCCAGATTCTTTGCATCTGACTCAACCTCAGCCTTCTTTAGGAGCAAATATACAATTTTTTTAAATGTCAAATTCACTGGTAATTAAAGAGATGCAAATTAAAATATGATTTATAATGTGTTTCTTATGAAACTTATAAGGAAAATAATTCATACATTGCTAGTGCATATAAAAATTGAAACACCATTCCAGAAAGCAATTTAGCAAAGTGTTTTAAAAGCCTAAAAAAGGCGTGTATTCCTTGACCTAATATCCTTCTATTGTTAGGAATATGGCCTAAGGAAAGAATCATGAATATTTGAAGGAGTTTATTTGTCAGGACATTGATCTCACAGAACTGGTTATACTAAGGAAACTGATAATCAACTGAAAATGCTCAATAGTGGAGAAATAAATTATAGTTATCAATACAAATAAATGCTAGGCCGCTTTTTTAAATGATGCAAATAATTATATGTACCTGTATTCTCAATACATTTTCAAGTTGAAAAGACAGATTAGAAAACTGTATGTTAAGTATGATCTTATTTATAAAAAGAGTATGTATACAAACACATAAGTACAAGTACATAAAATACTGGAAGGTTTTGGATCCAAGTGTCTGCTGCTGTTTCATGTGACTGGTGGAAATACAGGTGATTTTTTTAACTTTTCAATTTTTAAAAAAATTCCTACAATAAACAAGTATTATTTTTGCAAGAATGGAATAAAAATGAAAATATTTTCAAAGATGTTTGTATTTGAATAAACTAAACACAGTATTGAATTTTCAATTTGGAAGTTTGAGCTTATAACTTGAATGAATTTGTTATTGTTTCTCTTCAGGCAGATATTCAGGAGTTAATAAAATAAGTGAAGGTTGTTTCAAAATGTTCCCTTGCTCTGACTTTGCATATGGAATAGAACTGAAAAATAAAAGGTTTGGCACGAAAAGCTTGGAAAATTTTACAGTGTAAAACAGTAGTTTTTTAAAGATGGTAGGGGAAAGAAATCAACACAGTATGATTTCTGAGCTATCAGAGATGGTAGTCAGTATTATATACTATGAATTACATTTTTATTTCACCAACACCAGCAATATTGAGCAATATGTCGAAGTACTGTGCTGAAGCCTTAATATGAATCATCTACTTGTTCCCTACAGCAAAATTATGAGGCAGGCGCCATTACTATTCCTATTTTAAAGATGATGAAAGGGAGACAAAGAGAGATCAATGAACTTATTAATGGTCATGCAGGTAAGTGACTAGGTTTGAACCTATCTAATTCCAGAGTTTGAGTGTCCAATTACTTTGTGATCTGTCCTCATATCTAAAGAGAAATTACCATTACCAAAATTTCTCATACATATATGACCCAGTTTTAGAAAGTGGAATAAATGGCATTTATTTTGTTTAGATAGAATATTATCCTATCTATATCCTTTAAGTAAAATGGAAAATATTTTTCCTTGAAATTCATAAAATTTCAAATGTTAAAAAAGTGCAATATGATGAAACAATGATAGCCCCAAATTATAATAATTCTAATTACACTTTGTTACAATAACTTGGAGACATACACACACACATACATGCACATACACTTGTGAGCACATATATATATTTATATTAAAATTTCACACATATGAATAGCCACTGTGCCATTACCATTTACCAACAAGGCCATATTCGAATTAACCCCAACATACACAGACAAACAAACATTTACAGAGTTCTAATGCTAATGGAATATACTCTATACACAAAAAAAGGAAAGGTGTGTGTTCCAAAAAGTAATAATAAAATATTTTTCCCAACATGACCAAATGATTTTACTGCTTTATACACTATCAGTTAAAGATTCAATTATTCATTATTTCAGTCAATAAAAATTTCCACGCATGCCAAACCATGCTAGACACTAGCAATAAGAGATACAAAATTGAGGTCAGTGGTAGAGGCAAAGGTATAAATGACAACTCAGAAGGTGCTTTGATAGAAGGGTACATAAAGTGGTTAAAGGATGAATTCCTACCTTCACCAGAAAATGGGTTGAGGGGACAGGGGGCTCAAGAAAGCTTCCTAGAGAAAGTAGAAGACTGAACTCTTAAAAAGAAGGAAGGAATTAGCTAAGCAGAGCAGTAAAAGAATGTTCCAAAATGAAGAAATCCTAGGCATAAATGTAGCCCATGCAAGAGTGGACAGGAAAATCATTAGCTGTCGTGGGTAGCAGCTTAATGTCAAAATTAGTGTCTTAAAGTCCACGATCTAGCACAACATGTAGTCCCCCCACCGGCCCTTTTCAGTTCAGATTCTAGTCAAGAAGCAAATCTTTTCTTTGAGGATTATATGGATGAAATTTCTCTTGCCTTCAAAATTTGGGGTAGAATAAGAACCACCCAGAACACAGAGGAGGCAGTTAAGGAATGAGGGTCCCAAGGAGAGGTGGAAAAATACAACAAAGAAGTAGTTTAGAATAGGCTAGGTAGAACGGGGATGGCAATGAGCTTCAACATGAATGCAAACTTCTATTAGTTGGAAATAACTGTGCTAAGAAAAATTTCCATTCCCACTAGACTGTTGGTACTGCCAAGGGGTGGCTTGTGAGCCTTTAGTTCCTCCCTCCAAATGTAGAGATTTTGCAGCTTCTCCTGAACCAGGTTGAGTGAGAATGAGTGCTGTAAGCAACTAATGACACTCGTCGTGGACAGTGAATTTGAGAGTAGTGACACATAAGACACATATTATCTTGTGGCTATTTCCAGTCTACAACATAGACTGCTTTTGGGGGAGTAGTGAGAAATGATGCTGAGCTGGGTAGGTAACTGTTGTAGGAAGGTTGTTCTACTATCCTCAGGAGTCTTGGGTACAGTACAGAGGCAGAAAAGTATTTTAACCAAGGAGACAGCTTGATAATCCCATTTCTATAATGACGATTACCACAGTATATGAAAATGTCTCATTTTATTGTCTGATTTCCTCTTTAGACTCGAAGCCCTTTGATAACAAGGGGAATAAATCTTTATGTACATGCAGTCAAAAACTCAACTTAGCGAATGAGTACTGATGAGGTTTTTTTTTTCTTTCTTTCTTTCTTTTTTTTCCAGCCCTTAAGAAGCATTCAAGACATCAAGAACCTTTGAAGACTACAAGAGTATGAAGGATTGTCCAGAGAGATAAGATGAGCATTACATGTCACAGAAACCAAGAGAAAAGAGATTTCTTTTTTTTCAAGGAAGCGTTAGTATTTAACTGTGAAAAAAGTCAGAACAGTCATGTAGAGATCTGAATAATGGCCACATAATTCATCAGTTAGAAAGTTATTGCTGATCTTAATAGAGAGATATCAGTAAAAAAGTATGTGTGGGGGGCTTCCCTGGTGGCGCAGTGGTTGCGCGTCCGCCTGCCGAGGCAGGGGAACCGGGTTCGCGCCCCGGTCTGGGAGGATCCCACATGCCGCGGAGCGGCTGGGCTCGTGAGCCACGGCTGATGAGCCTGCGCGTCCGGAAAAAGTATGAGTGGAATTCAAAGTGCAGTAGGTTTAGGAGGAAGGAAGCAGGATACAAGGGGGTGTTCTATTCTTGGGTGAGGGTATGGGAAGAAGAATAATGGTAACTAAGGACACATATAAAGTGGAGGGTAAGATTATGGGAATTATGTGAATGAAGATCTTCTTAAGATTAGAATACCTAGACAAAGATGCAAAAATATTTAGTTACTTCAAACTTACAATATTCTAATTTGTCATTGTTTTCCTACCACACCGTGTCTGTTGTGCTGAAGAAATGATAGTTTTAATCAGGATAAAAGTTCATTAAAAAAAAGCAATTTCGACCCATGACACACTTTTCCATAAAAAGCCATCCCCAGCTGAAGGCAGACCCCAGTAGAATGTGTGGAAGCAAGGCTTAGGTTAATAGGAAGGCTATGGACATGTAGAAGAGTTACAGAGATGTGAAGAGGAGAACAGAAAGGAGGAGATAGGATGCAAAAAATAAGGTACATCTACTTCACAAAATTTCCTAGAGCCATACTCATTTCTTACCCATGGGTAATGGGTAAGAAATGCCCTCTCTCAAAACTTTTTCTCCAGTTGTGAAATTAGCAAAGGATCATGACCTAATATCACAGGTTTAATGGTTTATAAAATTTAGCTTGAAAACTTTAGACTTATATAACATTTCCTCTTAGGGAAATATCCAAAAAGTGTTTTAAATTCTTAATTATAATGTACCTTTTGATAAACAACCTTTTCACAAGTTGCATCTGTCAGTATTTATTCCAGGCTAAGAGACAGATGATTGCACTCCACTCATGGATTTGTGTTCAGTCTTTCAGGTACTGTGGTTGAAGTCTTCAACAAAGTGATGTAATTGTGCTGAGTTACCACATTTTTGAAAATGATTATTAACTAAAATCCAGTATTCATATTCTTTGGCTGACCTAGACTTTTCTAGATGATCTCTGGGAAACCATGTGAAGATCTATTGTAAACAATCACAGTCTACTAATTTTTTTTGTTTGTTAGTTTTGTTTTGTTTTTCTGCGGTACGTGGGCCTCTCACTGTCGTGGCCTCCCCGGTGGGTAGCACAGGCTCCGGACGTGCAGGCTCAGCGGCCATGGCTCACGGGCCCAGCCGCCCCACAGCATGTGGGATCTTCCCGGACCGGGGCACGAACCCGCGTCCCCTGAATCGGCAGGCGGACTCTCAACCACTGCGCCACCAGGGAAGCCCAACAGTCTACTAATTTTTATTAATGACCAAGTTGGCTGTCAAAAAGTATTTAGTAGGATATTCCCAGTATTATAGAAAGAATCCTCAGACACTTAGGGAATGGCTAGATTTTCTTCTTAAGGAATCACTTGAAAAATTAAGGCACACAATATTAAAGAAAAATTGTTCTGCATGTGTGAAGCATGTGCTAGATATAAATATTAATGATCTGTTTATTCTGTAATAGGTAGAACCATAATCTGGGAGCATTCAAGCATTATTCCAACTGTCTGATGCTTTGATAATATATTCCAGTAAGCGGAAGGCTCAGACGGAAATGAGTTTAATAGGAAATTGAATCACACACCCATAGACTTACGTGGTTGAACTGATTTGAGTATATAAATCTGAGGCTGAAAAAACTCCTGAAGTGACCACTTGAAAACATTTGAAAAGTTTCACCTTGGAATTTTACTGTAGGGTCAAACAGACAAAGCATAGGCCAATGAGGAAATGAAGAATTTATGTGTGAATGTCTAAGCCAGCAGAAGTTGTTTCTGAACCAACAAAGTTTGTTCATACATATATCTATGTGCTTTTGATCCAAGCAAGTTTTGCTTGAATATATTAATATTTGACAGCTCAAGGAAAACATTATATATCCCAGTCCAGCTCAATATGCCTGTCTCTTTCTCTGAGATAGTCCTCTGATGTTCCCATCAGTCCCATACTACATGGCCCTGTTTCTTTGTGCACAGATGACAAATTCAGGAGTGGGCACCAGACCACATATAAGCAATTAGATTCTCTCTCAAAGAATGTTAGAACTTTGTGCTTAATCAGTGTCAGTCAGGTACCAGCCAGGAAAATGAAAACTATCCTAGGTAATTAAAACAGAGGGAAGTTAATGCAACAAATCTGTTACATCTGTGATGAAAGAGCTACGAAACCAAACCGGGGAGAGCGAGTCAATGCAGAAAGGAAGCCACAACATCCTTAGGGCAAGGGGACAAAGGGAGGGAGTGGTATTGCCAGAGCTCCTGGAAAATAAAACAGTCAAGAGGCCTTGCCCTTATGGAGTTCATATTCCAGAAAGGGAGACAGATAATAATTATAAGCCTATCAGGGGGGCTTTTTAGTCTCTAGTAAACATTCGGAGTCAAAGGACTGCTCAGTCTATGCAGAACTGTGTAGGACAGGAACCACAGCTTTCTGGAAGGCCAGTGTCAGACATTCCTCCCAGTGGTGTCCTTGCAGTAGTCACACAGCAGACAACTGAGGTATAAGGATGTGAGGTCCCCACGGGGCAGGTGCAGGAACTTCTCACCAGCACCACTCTGCCTCACATCTCCATGCCTCACATGTGTTAATGTATCTTTAATAATTCCATGGGTGTAAATTTCAGTGTCCCTTGCAAGGGACACCCTAATCCCAAGACTCAAGACATTCAGAGAAGCTTAAAATATGATGTTCTTATTAGGTATTTATAGGTCATTCTTATTTCCTCCCAGTCTGATGGAATTTACCCATCAGGGGTAATAATTAGCAACAATGCTTCATAATATAATGGACACCATATTTAGGTCTTTTCAGGGAAACAGAGCCAGGGGTTTAATGGAGGATAAGTGGGGAAAAGAGTTCTGTTAACTCTTTCACTCACAATAGTCACAGTGAAAAAATAAATTATACAGTGTGTTAGAAGTTGTTAAGTATTATGGAGAAAAAAAAAAACTTGAAGAGGATAAGAAGTTCTTTAGAAGTTAAAAGTTCAAGGTGGTTACGATCTTAAATATGGTGGTAAAGTATGATGGACATACTCTAAGGTGGGACCACATGAGCTCCGCCTTCTGGTACTCTTACAATTATGATATCCTGTCTCCTTGAGTGTGAGTGGAGCCTGTGACTTCTTTATAACAAATGGAATATGTTAAAGGTGGCAGAATATCACTTCTGTGATCACATTACAGATGATTGTAATATCTTTCCATTTCTGACTTTGAGGAAGAAAGTGGCCATGTTGGGAAGACCTATCTGGAAAGGAGCTGAGGGCAGACTCCAGCCAAGAATCTTAATCTCTCACTCCAACCGGCCACGAATAATTGAATGCTGCCAACAACCATATGAGCAAGGATATAGATAGATCATCAAGATACATAATCAAGACCCAGATGTGACTGCAGCCTTGGCAGCTTGATTGCAGCTGTGCAGAGGACACAGCTAAGCCATGACTGGACTCTTGACTCATAGAAAATGTGAGGAAAAAAATGTGTGTTATTTTAAGTTGCTAAATTTGTGGTACTACTTTTATGCATCAATAGATAACTAATACATCAATGGACTTCATGTTAACGAGGTGCTCAAATGTCATGTATTTCTCAAGGTGAAGAGCATTTGCAGCAGAGGAAACAGAGAGTGACAAATCCTCAAGTGGGAATGTACCCAGAATGTTTTAGAAGTAAGCTCATTTGGAATTGAATGGGCAAGGGAGAGAGTAAAAGGAGAAAGAAAAATTTATGTCAGAATTTATAAGCCATAGTAAAGACTTGAGATTTTGAGTGAAATAGAGACACATTAATTGAACAAAGTAATGTGCTATGAGTTAGCATTTTAATAGCTTCATACTGGCTGGTGTGTTGAGAAAAGGCTGTAGGAGATCAAAATAGTAATAAAAGAGACCAGTTAGGAGGCTATTACAATAATATAGGTGAGAGATGATGGTGACTTGGCTCAGAGTGAGTGATAGTGTAAGTGGTGAGAAGTGGTTGGATTCTGGTTATATTCTGAAGCTACAGCCAACAGGAATTCCAGATGAACTAGATGCGGGGTGCAAGAAAAAGAAGACTCAAGGATGACTACAAGGGTTAGGCAGGAATAACCAAGACAGAGAAAACTGTGAGTGAGCAGGTGTTTTGTGTTTTTGTTTTTCCTCTGTTTTGTTTTTCAGTAAGAGGGTGGTGAATACCAGAAGATCAGTTAAGGACATGTGACAATTTCAGTTCTATTAGGCATCCAGCTGAAGTGTTGTATCAGTATTGTGGTATGATTAATTCAGAGAGGAGGCACAGCCTGGTGGATACATTTAGATATTTAAATCTGTTAGGCTGAATAAGCTTACTAAGGGGGTGAAGGTAGAGAGAGGAGAGAGCCACAGACTGAGCGCTGAAGCACTCTAAGTGGGTTTATAAAAAGATGGGGGCTTCTCTGGTGGCGCAGTGGTTGAGTCCGCCTGCCGATGCAGGGGACACGAGTTCGTGCCCCA
>NC_041218.1:70169357-70173838 GCF_002837175.3 Physeter macrocephalus
GAGGCCACAGCAGTGAGAGGCCCGTGTACCGCAAAAAAAAAAAAAAAAAAAACAAAACAAAACAAAAAAAAACGATGGAACCAGCAACAGAGACTGAGAAAAGGGGACCAATAAGTCAGAAGGCAAACCAAGGGGTTGTGACATACAGAGAGCCAAGTGGAGAGAATGTTTCCAGGAAGAGGTTATGATCCACTATGTCAAATGATGCTGAGAGATAAAAACAAATTGAGAACCATTGGATTCAATAGAAGTTATTTATAAACTTCATAAAAACAGATTCAGAAGAGTAGTGAGATTAAATTTGATAAATATGTAGTAACTCATGGGATAAAGAGCAAAGTGATTTTGTTACTATAGTTGTTTTGAGATGAGAGAAATAGCATAAGGAAATTGGCAATGTGGAAAAGAAAGAAGAATTGCTGGAGTGATACTTTTGTGTAGATGAGAAAGGATGAGGTCTTCTCAAAATCAAAAGCTTGGGGAGAAACAAAGAACGTACATGTGTTAGAATAGGAGAGGTGGCATAGCATGGAGACACAAATGATGGTAGGCAGGAGTTTACCAACATTCTTTCCTTATTGCTTCAAGTTTGTCAATTAAACAAGAAGTAAGACTAACAGCTAGGAGTGGCAATGGAGAGTAGCTATTGACAGTTCAAGTAGAAGCTAGATGATATACAATAATCACCTGGGAGAATGGGAGAGCGAATGGATGGAAAAGAAAGTACGATTTATGGGCAGGATGAAGGACCAATGTGCATTTTCTGAACATGAATTTGAAGCAAAATAAATCTGGATGGTATTACACTTTTTCTCTTTTTATTCTAACCACATTCAACGAGTCAGGTGCAGGCAAGGAATAGGTGAAGGTTTGGAATTATATGGTTTTGCAAAGCACCATGACAAAGTAAAGGTGGAAAGAGGGTTGTGAATATGTATGTGAAGTTGTTATTATAGTGATTGGCCATGAGATTTACATTAAAGAAGGAGGGATGAGGGGGCATTGGGGATGTAAAAAGGTAAAACATTCCACGGATTCAACGTGATGGGGCAGTGGAAATATTGTAATAGTAGGGATACTAGAAGTGGGAAACCTGTAAAACAGGAAGTGGTGGCCAGTGAGTGGGATATATGGAATTGGGAATTTGGAGATGCCAGAACATATTGGTAATGACAAAGGTCACTGCCCAAAGTTTAGTTGAGAGTGGTATTGGGTAGAATGAACATAGCCAGGAGTTAAAAACCATTAAGAAATAAGAGGGCATAACCTGGTGGCCAATAGGAGGACAATGGCAAGGGGTAGTATTTGATATAGTCTGACTGGATGAGATACAAAGCTGAGTGTTATTATGAAGCAGAGAGAGAAAATGGAGTCAAGACATCAGTGAAGAGCCAAGAAACTACCTACCTCACTCCTAGACCCACTGATTCAATTGATGTGGAAGAAAAAAGAACTACAACCTGACAGGGCTCTAGGTGATAGAGTGTCCCCTGGTTTTATTTAGAATAAGAAAGTAAAAGCAATTTTCAGATTGGCTTGTTCAGATATTACCTTTCACAATGTCCCTTGAACCCACCAGCTCATTCTCCATGGCACAAAAGAGCAACATTTTATAAAGCAATTAGGATTGTGGGAATCCTTCCCTTAATTATTTTAATGACTTTAAATTCTTCTCAGGATAAAGTCCAAACTCCACAGTTTAAACAATCCAGCATAATCTGGCACTTGCTTACATCTTCAACCTCAACTCCTTCACGTTGCCACTTCTATACTATATACTGAGCACATTGAACTACTTCAAGTTCCCTGAAAACTCTAGTCATGTTTCTTTTGCCTTCTAGTCTTCACAGATAGACAGATTCTCTCTTTTCCGTAAGGTACTCTCTGAAACTCCCTGGTTTCATAATCCTTATCATCCACCTCATTAGCTAAGACCCCCTTCAGTTCTTAGCTTTTAATACAATTTCCTCTAGCCAGTTTTCTCATGGCCATTCCAGTCCAGGCTAGTGTCCCTCCTATGCCCTTCTAGAACAATGTATACATCTTCATTCACATTACTGCTCATAGAAAACTCTAAATTTTATGGACAGGGACCATGTCTATCAAGATTATTCTTCTAAATCCAATATTGAGTACCATGCCTAATAAGTAACAGATGTTCAATAAGCAATGGTTGAGTGTGTGAATGGGTGATGAAGTACGTATGAGTATGAATTTAAAAGAGAAATATCAGTAAAAGAAAAGCAATCCTTCAAACTTCCAACTTATTTACAAACAAATAAATGCTATGGAGAAATATAGAGGATTAGAGGTCTCAATTGGTTACTAATGTATCACTGTATTCACAGAAAAGGCCAGTCAAGTAAATGGATACATTCTTAGATTGTATTGGAAAAGTAACAACTGCTTAACTACCCAAGAAATTACCATGAAGACACCAGAGAAAATAAATAATAGAGAGATGCTCCATAATGTTCTCCTAGAAAATCTCTAAATAAAGAGGAACAATTCTCTATGAGAACCTTACATTTGTATTTCTAAGATTCAATACTTTTTAGGTAAGAATGATAAAAGCAACTGCCTTAACTTTTTTTTTTTTTTTTGATGCCTTAACTTTTTAACATAGTTTTTTGTTTGGCTTTAGTATGAAATGTACTTTTAAAAAAATTCTTCAAACTACAACATGAATGATAATCCATGAACTCAAAAGAAGTGAAAATGTTTCTAATACATTATTTACATAAACCATATGGACAAATATGGAATGAGTGTCTAAGAATGATAACCATACACAACACAGGACTCCTATCTCAGGCAGATCTTTATATAATTCAAATATTAATTGGGTACCTGTTATGGAAATATTATAATTGTTTAATGCTATTATTATAAAACAAAATTTGACATCACTTTATTGAAATACCAATTCCTCTATGCTCATCTTATAACAATGCAATATTTATTACAGATATTGTGTTTACATTTAGGCCATAGAAAAGAAACTTAACTGAATTTCAATTCTCTTGATTGTAAAATACAAAGAACATCTCTTTCTACTTAAGTCACAGAATGCTTTTAAGAATTTTCCCTGCGATTAATTACAAATACTCTTTAGGGCACAGAACATTAAGAAAATCCAATGTAACAAGAAGAATTGATCCAAAGGATGTTATACATTTTACTTAGAAACATAATTTACCTGAGACACTCTGTGTTTGGGACCTTATAGTAATATGAATGGCAATTAAAAGCCTGCCTGGCTCTGACAGGGTAGGGGGAGGAAAGGACAGTAAAGAAATGTTTCAATGGCTGCTCCATCTAAAGGGAAATCATATGCTTTCACCCTCCTTTTTAAAACTTCTGTGTACAACTGGTGTGGACAGTGGAGATGACCACCCATTTAACAATTTATGCTAAAACATAAAGCTGCTGTTCAGCACCACACCCGATCTCATACCCTAAACAGATTTATTTTATGGAGTTTTTCTTTGTAGTTAACCAAAACTGTATTTTAAGTGATCTGTTTAGCATAATATGAAAACTCAGAATAATAAACTAAAAGCACATGAGTCTCCATTCCTCATTAAATGTATAACATTCCTAACCACATTGCCATCTTAAAACAGTGTGATTTACAGTATCCATGTAAATGTAGAATCAAGGTGTTATATTAGGTTATAATTTTACAAAAGTTAAGTTATCATCTTTAGTTATGAGTCAGTATGTTTCTACTTTCTCATGGCTTCTAATTTTGAGGCACACAATCTGAAATGAATTTTTGAAGTGGGTATAGATTATGTGAGACCAAAGATAACGTTTCCAGTTAGAGGGTCTGGATACTGTTTTTGTTTAAACTCCTCTCTCTCCCTTTATTTATTTTTTTTAATTTTTAAAGGATCAAATGACCTACCTGGCACTATCTGCTGTTTCATTATCTGCACTTTAACATACTGATTCTAGCCAAAGCAATCTTGAGAACGAAAAATGGAGCTGGAGGAATCAGGCTCCCTGACTTCAGACTATACTACAAAGCTACAGTAACCAAGACAGTATGGTACTGGCACAAAAACAGAAATATAGATCAATGGAACAGGATAGAAAGCCCAGAGATAAACCCACACACATATGGTCACCTTATCTTTGATAAAGGAGGGAAGGATATACAGTGGAGAAAAGACAGCCTCTTCAATAAGTGGTGCTGGGAAAACTGGACAGCTACATGTAAAAGTATGAAATTAGAACACTCCCTAACACCACACACAAAAATAAACTCAAAATGGATTAAAGACCTAAATATAAGGCCAAAACTATCAGACTCTAAGAGGAAAACAGAGGCAGAACACCCTATGACATAAATCACAGCAAGATCCTTTTTGACCCATCTCCTAGAGAAATGGAAATAAAAACAAAAATAAACAAATGGGACCTAATGAAACTTAAAAGCTTTTGCACAGCAAAGGAAACCATAAACAAGATGAAAA
>NC_041218.1:70174064-70195036 GCF_002837175.3 Physeter macrocephalus
AAATGCTGGAGAGGGTGTGGAGAAAAGGGAACCCTCTTGCACTGCTGTTGGGAATGTAAATTGATACAGCCACTATGGAGAATAGGATGGAGGTTCCTTAAAAAACTACAAATAGTACTACCATACGACCCAGCAATCCCACTACTGGGCATATACTCTGAGAAAACCATAATTCAATAAGAGTCATGCACCAAAATGTTCATTGCAGCTCTATTTACAATAGCCTGGAGATGGAAGCAACCTAAGTGTCCATCATCAGATGAATGGATAAAGAAGATGTGGCACATATATACAATGGAATATTACTCAGCCATAAAAAGAAACGAAATTGAGTTATTTGTAGTGAGATGGATGGACCTAGAGTCTGTCATACAGAGTGAAGTAAGTCAGAAAGAGAAAAACAAATACTATATGCCAACACATATGTATGGAATCTAAGGGAAAAAAAAGGTCATGAAGAAACTTGGGGTAAGACAGGAATAAAGACACAGACCTACTAGAGAATGGACCTGAGGATATGGGCAGGGGCAAGGGTAAGCTGTGACAAAGTGACAGAGTGGCATGGACATATATACACTACCAAACGTAGGGTGGATAGCTAGTGGGAAGCAGCCGCATAGCACAGGGAAATCAGCTCGGTGCTTTGTGACCACCTAGAGGGGTGGGATAGAGAGGTTGGGAGGGAGGGAGACGCAAGAGGGAGAGATATGGGAACATATGTATATGTATATGTATAACTGATTCACTTTGTTATAAGGCAGAAACTAACACACAATTGTAAAGCAATTATACTCCAGTAAAGATGTTAAAAAAAATACTGATTCTACTGATGTTTTGTTTTTTAGTGTTACAAAATTCCTATGTCCACCTGAGTCATCTGCAATCTTTACTTATTTTTTTTAACAAAAATGAGATTATAATAGATTTAACATGAATATTTTTTGGAAATTCCTGTAGTCTTCACTGATAAGCACACCAAGAAAACGCAGAGGTTGTTTCTGAATGAAATAATGAAATGATACATTGCCATGCAGGTTATTTCTATTCAGAAAAGAATGAGACTTGCAACAGAATATCAAACGTTAAAAAATAAACTAAATTGAGGTTTGAAATATCAGAAAAGAGAAGATAGCAACACATATTTTAGGGTTATATTGGTTAATTATATGTATGTATTCAAAATAATGATACCTAAAAACAACCTTTTTGAAATATTTATAATTATCCATTTTCAAATGATACTTTTAGAAAAAGCTCAAAAGATTTTTTTTTTAACTACTGTAATCACACATCGGTAACTCAGTCAGCAATGGCATAAAAAGAATTTCTTCATAGTAAAATAATTGGCATACACTCTATCTTAAATAGTCTGTAATACAAACAAAGAAATGGATAGCCCCAGGCAAAAGATACTTAAATTTTGTCTGGGAAAAAAATGTACCTTGGATTAAATTATCATCGAGGCTTTTCTGCAGTATTAATTAGTGTCTAATGCAATAAGGTAGATTTTCAAATAGATACTTTAACATTGATTATTTTTTAGATCCCCATTTAAAAAGTAATTTTAATTAACTTCAAAGGGACGATTACTGTGGAAGGTTCTTTGCTTGTAACTCTCTCATATTAAATTTTTACTATATAAAGCCTTTTTCCTTTGGACCGTGATTCATTTTTCTACCCATATGGCTTATTGCTACTTCTATTTCTATTTGTCCTCTGCTCACTGTTTGTCATTTTCAGATTCTTTACCAATAGCTCACAGCTTCATAAAAATATCCTAGAGAAGTCTAAGGGAGAGATACAAACTTTTTGAGTATGGGGAGTTTTCCTTGAAAAGTTTTTATGAACTCATTCTCCTCACTAACATAAATATTACAAATAAAATACGTTATTCTTCTTTCATATGTTTTCTCACCATATATCTGAAAAGTATAACAGAATATATAAAAATGGCATCAAAATATCTAGGGAAACAAAATAAAGGGTCTATTACAATCAGTAATTTCAAACTAGATGAGATTTAAGATGGCTCAAAACTGTAGCCAATTTTGAAAAGTCCAAGGAAGGGGCAATCGGATGTCTAAAACATTGACATAACTGGGCAATAAACTTCTTTACTTTTGCTAAAACTATCATTTAATGGAAAAGAATTTAGAGAAAATGGAAAAGTTCTTTCTTTGACCTTTTGGATAAAATCATCCCATTAGAGGCGCTTATTTTGTTTCTGAGAATTTTAGTAGGTGGGAGGTTGCTTCTCATTAAAGAGAAATCCTTTAAAATTTAGTTAAAAACAGTTGCAAAAAATTGGCTAATGTTTCTTGTGTAGCTAATCCTCATTATTTTACTTAGGAAAAAAATGTTATTTTCAAACTCATTTCTCTTTTGCTTCATGGAAAAATACACTATAGATAATTATAGTGAGATACATTGACTACACCAAAATGTGTTTTATGCAGTAACCTAAAGATAGCTGTACTCACTCAGTGAAAAAAACTTAGAAAATAAATTCAATGTAGTTTAAAACATTTCATGAAAGAAAGTGAATTTCTTAAGTCATAATAATTTTCAAAGCTAAAAAATCATCCAGATTTTTATTCTGGGATGTCCCAACAACAATTTCATTTAAACCAATCCATATTTGTTTTCATTCAATATTTTACTTATGGTAAGACAATTATTCAGGGACAAATTGGTTTATAAAGTTCAGTACAACAATTCACATTTTTTTCCACATCCACCTTTTGTTAGTGACTCATCATGGTACTATACGCTCACCAAGGAGGGCACACAACTTCCTATTTATCTACTTCAACTGGTAATAGAAGTTGGAGGAAAAAAATGGGTGCACACATGCTGAGAAACATAAATTGACAATATCCAAGAGCTGTGATTACACAAACTGAAGGCAAAAACTTGTATCAGAATGGAAGGTCATAATTTCATCACGCCTGATGCAAAAATGGTAACAATGTATTCCAAGATATTATAAATATTTCCAATTCTAGAAATATAATGAAGTAGCTTTGTAACAACTGAGATAATGCCAATAATACGTACTAAAGATAACATGCTAAAATTTACCCTAAATTAAATGTTTATATTATTCATCACAAAACCATAATCAAACATTTACTGCACACTTATTATGAGTGCTATACATAGGTGCATGAGAATCAAGAAAGATTTTGTTTCTTCTTAACAGAAACATTGATATGATCATACCTAGAGAAATACTTATTTCTGGATCTCTGATTGACAACAGGAGTCCCATTAGTTTCCTTTTTTAGTTGTCTATTTTTGTTAATATAATGATGAGAAAACAAAATCAGTCTAATCACATGAAGTCTCAGTTGTCTTATACGTATAGGGAAGATTTGCATCCAGATTGTCTTTTAAATTTCTTTAAGAAACTAATATTCTATTTTTTATCCTTTTTTTCCTCATTATTTCTCAAGATCAGTTGTTTCAAAATCAAACTTTCTTTAATCTCTCACTGTCATTTCTGCCCTCACCTCTATACATGTGGTTACCAAAATGGAGTCAAAAGTCCTTTTAGAGTCTTAAAAGATTGAAATGGGTATCCACTGGCAGTTATCAATATTTCAAAAAGCTTAATGGAAATTTTATTTGTGCATTCTATATAACTATACAATTAATCAGGTTTCATTTTTGTTTATTCATTTGTTTGGTTTTAAAGGGGCCTGGAATTATGATAACTCAGTGTGTAGTTATCAAATGATAAAAAAGTAAATGGATTATTTGATACAGTTTTTTAAAGTAAGCTTTTCAAAACATGGAACCATTAGCAAAAATTAATAATAAGTATCAAAACACTGGGAACAAGGTAACTCAGCCAACTCTACCTCATGACTTCTATTACTATAAATGTCCCATATCTGATATTCCTACTCCTAGTTTCTTTGCCATCAAAATTTCCTCCTCACCAGACGGAGCAAAACTTTCACCAAGTCGTTTGCCATGTTCAGGAATATAAAATATTAACTCTGAAGCTCTCTACTTGGCTCTCAAGACAACTTGTAATTTGGTCCTACACCTGACACAAGATAGATTATTTTCCCTATCCTGGGTCAAGTTAGATTTTAGTCAATTTTTGAATAGGTGAAAACATTTATAAATACAATGTTGAGGTTATATAGACTCTACTTTAAAAGTGAATTATATCAATTTGATCCAAAATACTCTGAGAACTTATCAGTATGCACACACCTAAAAATACTTACATGAAGGCATGAGAATTTTTCAGAATACTTCACAAAATATATTGGCATCAATGAATATTTTAAGTGCATTTGAACACAGTTAAAATAATGTTATCTATGTTAAATCTGGTTCTTTGAAATACATTACCAAATGTGTTTTCAATTTAAAAAAGTTATTTCCCATAATTCCTGTCCTTTTAATTACTGGCATTTTCAATCAAGAGTTACATACCCATAATATAAATTTTCTAGGTGCTGTGAGAATCTTGAGTCGCATTTAATTCAACTAGAATGCTTATTGCCATTTCCAATAATAATAATTTTGAAAAAAATTTTTTGATTAAATTATTATGATTTAAGATACAGAAATAGTGCACCAGTCTTTAAACATAGTCCTTTCTAAACTTCAGATTATGGATTATGTTTCCCTAATTTAAAAATGTAAAATATACAAATTTAAGCTAGAATTCTGCTCATTCAAGTGTATATGGAAAACTGGAATTGTGTTTGTGGACTCATTTCTTATCATGAAGCATTTCTTCCCAATAGTAGCTTTTAATATAATAAATCTGAATGAAAACTATAAATTATATATTATTTTCTTTTTTAAGTTTCCCTTAAGAAGGGATGAATGAACAATTATATGAATTAATAAAGGCAGAGTTCTTTGCACCCAAATCTGTATACATATCAATATTTACTTACTAAAAAAATTTAGACATACAATGGGGAATAGAAATTCTATTTTCATCCTTATATATCTGAAATTTTCTTACGCTTTCATGAAGATTCTGATGCACAATTTTGTTTTTTTAGTTTAACTTTATCACCATTTTTACAAGCCTGCAAAATAAGTTATTAAATGCACGATAGTAATAGATTTTAGGAATTAAATCATCCTGGAAAAAAAGAAAAACTATGTATGGAGAAGAAAGAACATTTCCATCTTTATAAACAACAGGTTTTTGTTTTGTTTTGTTTTGTTTTGTTTTAACATTTTTGGAGCCTCCATCAATTTTGGCAAACATCATACCAATTTCGTCCAACTTCTAAAGCTGGGAGTTGATCCAAAACTCTGGTAGTCAGAGATCTGCTAAGTGTGTTGTTGTTCTATTACCTGATACTTCTGGCTCAATTTGAAACATTTTTTTATTCACTCTTTATATTTTCTTTTCCTATTGTTGAATCTTAAGAGTAATGGAAGAGCTGCTTTTTCCTTCTTATTTACAAAAAGCTAAGTCTTTTAAAACTCTATGTCCATACACAAAGTAATTTACTTGAATTCATAATTTAAACCATTTAAAACTTTCTGGTTCTTTGTTTTGCATTATATCAAAAAAGAAATTACAGGTTTTTTAAAACTTTCAACCAGTTGCATAAAGCAAATTTTTTAGAACATTAATTGTATTCATTTATAGGACTAAATGATGAATTATTATTTGTTATCAAATTTTAAAATTTGATATGTTTAAGATTCTTCTCTATGTTTAAGATTCTTCGTTTTTTTAATAGTAGGCACATTTTAAGAACAATATTTAATCAGATATATTTACAGACAAAAAATCCAAAATATATCTAATAAGTATAGTTTTACTATAATAACTTTGGTTTAGTCATTACTTTGGTAATATATGCTTTGCGGTACACCAAGAGTACATACTCTCTGAAAAAGAAATTTACAAAAGCATTTGATATACAGACTCCATTGAATCTACAATATTTCTTCAAAAATATATGTTGTTTCATGAGTATATCCATAGAAAATTTGTTACTAGCTTCTACTGACTTCCTTGGGGAATAAATGTGCCTAAAGGGTAATTCAAAGAAAGAAAGGTAAGTATTATGCCTCAATTTACTGATGTGTTAAAACAGAGTAAATGACCTATGCTAAACTTTACTAAAATTAAAGGTGAATAAATTGGCATCCCTTCATTAGAAATCTACATGACCACTCTTTTGTCTGAAATTTTTACTTTTAAGTGTCTGTTATGCCATCACATGCAAGAGTATTACTTATTCAAGCATTTTCCAAAATTTGTTTCTTAAAGCATTGTTCTCATAGAATATTAATAGTTGTTGAGGGTGAGGGAGCTCAGAAAAAGTTTCTGAAATGTATTAAGTTAGGGAACTGTTGGGTTAAATAAAATCCATGAAGTATTCTTTCTGTAGGAATGCTCAAAGCCTAAGAGAGAATAATCAAATGCATTCATTATTATCTTCTGACAAGACTCAGTTCAATGTCTCTCATGTGCTTTTCATTGTTCTGAGTGATGCCCATCCTGAATATAAGGAGAAGAGGTTGGGCTTACGTGTGGTTCTATGGAGGAATGAAGCCACTAGAAAATTGGTTCATATCACGATTTTGCATGTAAATAGGGTGAACTCCCTATACTAAGTTAGGTCATTATGTCCAGTATTTTCAGAGTAAGCACCTTTGCTGCAAGCATTTTTGCTGCAAACATTTTCAACCCATAACTAATTGGTCATAAGGCAATTTTGCCCATGAAAGATAAAATAACTGGTTGACAGTTTTTGGTTTGACAGTTTGGTTTCAACTGGCTGAAATGTATTAGCATTTCTTCCAGTTAGCGACATTATTAATGGCTTTATCGAGTTGACAGATGACAATGATTTGCCCCAAGAGTTGGTTCCTTATTTTGAAACACACTACATTGGAGAAGAAAGAGGCCAAGGGTGAAAATAACTAATTGGCCATAAGGCAATTTTGCCCCTGAAAGATAAAATAACTGCTTGACAGTTTGGTTTCAACTGGTTGAAATGTGTTAGCATTGCTTCCAGTTAGCGACATTATTGATGGCTTTATCGAGCTGGAAGATAACAATGATTTGACCCAAGAGTTCGTTTCTTATTTTGAAATGCTACATTTGAGGAGAAAGAGGCTGAGGGTGTTGAAGGCTCAGAGTTGAACCCACATTTTCCAGAGAACTTTGAAACATCTATCAGGGGATATGTGACAATATGCCAAGACCAAATGACAGTGCAGAGGCCTTTACAATGCAACACAAAGCTCAGTTACAAATATGCCTCCTAATATTTGGAAACTGATAACTCTTGTAATGAAGGAAGAAATTTTACTGGAAAAGGAAAAGTGTGGTGCTGACAGAAAAGATGAATCAACAAGCCAAAAAAACCCAAAACACCAAACAAATGTACAAAAGACTGTGAACAAAAGACTTGGAAGACAAGTCCTTAGGTACAAGCCACTCAATAAAATCTGTTATTTGTATAGCATTGCCATGAATCTATATACATTTTAAATGTATTCAAATATTTTGCATTTCACAATAAAGTCTTATTTTGTTATTCATTTCTCATGTTTCCTTATGTACTCTTTAATGTCCCTTTTTTATTTTTCACTGTTGTATCTTTAGGGCAAAATAGCCTGACGGCCACTTACTTATGAGCAAATGTTTGGGACAAAAATGCTTGAGGCAAAAATGTCTACAGCAAAGATGGTGACTGTGAAAGTACCTAGAACCAAGGAAGGTTAGAGTACTCACATTCTGTCACCAGCTCATTTAAAGAAAACAAAAGAACATTTAAACTTTATTTATGTCAATATTTCCCAAACTTCTGTGATGATTTAAAAAATTATTTGAATGATAGTTAAAACAGAGATTTGGAGGCACCACACCAGATTTCCTGATTCATAACCTCTGGATGACTGGTCATTTTAACTTACTTTTTCCCAGGGTTTCTTATTAAGAAAAAAGAGCTAGAAAATCATCTGTTAGGACAGACAATGCCATCTGCTTAATCTAGCTCTTTTCACCGACAGTGAATTTCATTCATTCTTATCCACAAGACCCAAGCTTTATTAATTTTCTGGATCCCAGCAATTCCTCTAGTACTTAGAATACCACAAGATGTGCACGTCAGATGATATTTACAAATTTGTCTAAGGTCCTCAGATGGTGCATATTGTATTTCTTATGGTATTTGCATTTTTAATTTATCTTTTTAAAATTAAAATATCTGTGGTTAAATGTAATATAGATGCGTATGTCTACATAAGCTTACATACACGTATAGATGCATGTGTGTAAATAAGCTTACATACACATAAATACAGAAGAATGTAGACTAAACAAAGGCTTCCTTTGACAATTTTTATTTATTACATGCAAAAGGAATGCTTCTAATCCTTTTAACACAGATAATATATTCCTGAAATATGAAAATCTATACAATAGACACTTTCTTCAGATCTATTATTTTCCAAATTTTGCAAGTATAGAGTCCTCTTAAATATGACTCAATCTTTTTGACATGGAATTTTTTCAAAAATATGTAAAATATTTTCATTGTTTGTCTACATATTAATGAAAAAGAAGCTCTTTATAAACCATGAAAACTATTACAACTTTTTTTTTTATTACAACTTTTTCTTTAAAATTCACTTATTCACTTAAAAAAATCCACTGACTAGCCCTTAAGTAATAAGACCCACACTACAGCTAAATAGTGAAGTGGATAAAAATAATAATAATACAGAGTCCCTCCCCTCAAAGGACTCAGCCCATCAGAAGACAGCCATATAAACACATAATAAAGACATTATGTGAAAATATCAGGGAAGCTGGAGGCCTCTGAGCACATGGGAAGACCTCAAAAAGGACGTTACCCTCAAGGGGAGCAATAGAGGAAAAGCAGGAGTTCATTAAATGGAGAAGAAAAAGGATAACATTTACAAAGGCAGTGGAGGAAGTATGGGGATTGTGAATAAGTGAGAAGGACTTGAGGTGTAGATTGTGGTGACAGTGTGAGAAGCATGAAAGTGACCATGTGCTGAGATTAGAAGGTAGACTCAAGTAAGGTAATGAATGAAACGCATTAAATGCCTTTCAGACGTAATTGGATCATCTCCCACAGCCAAAGAAGAGTCAAAGATTTTAAAAAAACAGTGATAATGTTGGGGGTGGTGGGCAAGGCTTGGGAGAAGGATTCTGTAAGGTGCCCTCTAGGAGACGAGGAGTGTTTAACTTACAGCATTTAGGTCATCTTGGCTGAATATGTGACTCACCTGAGGAGCTGTAAAAATATAATGTCCCAATTGCACACTTGCCCAATCAATTATGTTAGAATCTGTAGGGAGTGCGACTGAGGCACCAGTATTGTTTAAAGCTCCCTAGGTGATTCTAAGGTGCAGTCAAATTGGGAACCAATTAGATTGTTGGTTTTCCTGGGCTAACTGGCTGATCCATGAAGGTGATGAGAGGGAAGGAGACATCAAGTTCCACTCGTGGTTTTTTGCTAGAGGAACTGGGTAAATAGTTAAGCACTGGTATTGGTAGGAAATATGACAGGACAGCTGAATACTGTAAACATGAGTATAAGCCCAATTTTTAACATTTTGAATTTAGAGAAACACATTTTACACTATTGTAAAGCTTTTTCCTGCACTTGCTTGTGAACTTTTGTTGGTTTGGGAGAATGAGAAAATCCCATAAGGACATAAGAAAAGGAAAGATAGAGAAGAGTTTAAATATTAAGATTTCCATCAACATGGTCTCTGATTCTCCAGCCTCTGGAAACATATGCTTTTCCTCACGTTTTAGGCCGAGTTTTCTTTATTTAGTTCTTATTTAATAAATAATCACGTATTCATTCCATGACTAGGTTTATGCTAGAGGTCCCTCAAAGAGGAGTAAGACCTAGTGTCAATTTCATTTAAGGCCCATCTTCCAGACTCTGACCACAAGTGTTCCTGGCCTTAACTTAGTTAGTGTCACTTAGGCTGGGCAGGTTTTACCCACTTCAAAGCCAGATGGTTTTTACAACAAAAGTCTAAGTAAGACAAAGGAGAGACCTATACTTAAGCTGTATCATTTCCTTGACGATGCTGAACTATTTCAGAGTATACTTAACTAACCAGGGCAGCTGAGGTAGAGTAAACATGTTGGTAGAGGGATTAGAGTGAGAGAAGGAGGTATTTGTCCCTCGGTAATTTATACACGTATAGACAATAATCCTAACAAAGTGTGGATTATCCTAATGCAGGAATCCATGATTTCTCCAAGCTATCTAAGATTTAAAAACAAACCAACCAACCCAAGGTACTTGTTACAAAGGAGTGGTACATTTCAGCTTGCAGTCTGGCTTCCCAAGCAAATGGTTAAAACCCACACTTAGTTGTTCACAGAGAGAGTGTTGACTAGTGACGAATAACATAAACTATGCCTGATTTTCTGCATTTTGTGTGTGTTTAAGTTATGCTCAGCCTTTTATTCCAGTGAGTATTAATACTCTACGCATTTTCTTTGTTTAAAAATAACATCTCTCTCGTTATCTCCAGTTTCAAATATTTCTAGATTCTTAAACTTATATGTATTAAACTGTTGTGTAATGATTAAAGCATTCAGAGTGCACAAAGTTGCAATAGTGGTATTAACCAAAGTCACATCATAAACTTTCAAGTATCACAAAGATAAGCACTGATTAGTATACAGGAGAAATAGTGTAGCTGAGGTATTTAGCAGAAAGAAAATTTAGCAGAAAGTGTAAGTAGAAATGTTTAAAAAAGGAGAGTTAGTTGCTTAATATTGGTTAAAATATATTAAGGAATAGCTATCCTAGTTTAAAGCACTTATATTTAATAATAAATAAATAGTTGAAGTCTAAAATCTTGAACAGATTCAAGAAAATAAAGCACATTTTTCAAACTATGTAACAAGCCACCAACAAATTCTACTGAGATTAATGGTATAACACAGTTGACATGCAATCATAGAGGAATAGACATAACCTATAAGAGTTATTTTTTCTTATACTATTAGGGCATGTAGTACAAACCCACAATAGCTTGGTTATGACATGCTAGAAAGACTCAACTAAAGTTGAATGTAATACAGGTATACTTGTTAATATTTTTGGATGTCCTGAAATGAAACAAAAATAAAAACAGAAAAGCAAAAAAGTATATTATTAATTCATATAACCCAAAAGTAATAAACTAAAAAAATTAGCATTACTAGGAGTGGATAATAAATTGCCTGTTGCAATATAAATGTGAACTAATATTTCAATATATCAATGATATCAAATTATAAAATATAACAAAATGTCATTTTCAATAACGAAAATATAAACTACATGGGGATAACTCTAATGAAATATAAACTACATGTGATAACTCTAAACTACATGGTGTTAACTACATATATGATATACATGAAGATAATCTTAAAAAATACTAAAAATATTTAAAAATGTGAATAATTTAAGACAAATATAATTTGGGGGGATGGAAAAGCTGCTTATTTTAAAGGTGTTGAGTATTTTCATATTTATTTAGATGCTGAAAACCCCACTAAACATCATTGGTAGTTGTTTGAGGCTTACCAAATTATGCTAAAGTGTATCTAAAGTTTCATTCTGATCAATAAAACAATGTGACAAATGGAAAATAATTTATAGCTTGCATACAGTAATTCAATACATGATAAAAGAAACATAAAAATAAAAAGTCATGATATTTATTCAAAAACTAGTAAAATAATGAATATGAAAACATAATTTTAAACCCAAATCATCAACCTAAATAAGACCTAAATAAAATAATAATAAAAATAATAAAAGAAACCACCATAAAGTAAAATCTAATAGAACTGAATTACTTTTTACAACCTCAAAAATAAGCAGAGAAAATTCTAATCTTGAAAGCTATGGATATAATCATAATTGCAAAAGAAAAGATGAACAGATGAACAGATGTTCACAAGTTTAAAACGACTATTTTTTCCCACTTTATTGAGATATAATTGACATACAACATGGTGTCAGTTTAAAGTATACAACTTGTTGATGTGATACACTTATATATTGCAAAAGGATTACCACTATAGTGATAGCTAACACCTCCATCACATCACATATCTACCGTCTCTACCGTAGTGAGAACATTTAAGATGTACTCTATTAGCAACTTTCAACTATGCAGTACACTGTTATTAACTATAATCCCCGTGCTATACATTAGATCCCTAGAACTTATTCATCTTAAAACTGTACGTTTGAACTCTTTGACCAACATCTCCCCATTTCCTCCACTTTCCAACCCCTGGTAACCACCATTCTAGTCTTTCTTTATATTCCTAAAACATCTACACTGACATAAATATTGACAATATTGAAATATCAACAATATTTATGTCTATATTGACATAAATAAATGTATATATTTATTGATTATACATATATTTATTTAGTATTTATGTCAAACTACAAACTAGGAAAATATTTTCAGAGCATAATATAGATAAAGGACTGTTGTATACAGTCCTCATTTATATTTAGAAACATATATTACTTAAAAGATAAATGGACTAAAAAACTGACCAAAATAAAAGTAGTATAATTATTCACTTAACAAATTTTTACTAAGCACATGCTATATAACAAGCACTGCTCTAAATCTGAAGAAATAGCAGCACACAAGCAGACAAAACCTGCTGCCCTTATGCAGGAGGGATAGACACTTAATAAGTCAAATAAGTGTGACCTAATATATTGGTAGTAATTGCCATGGAGAAAAATAATTCAGGGAGGGATGATAGGAAAATGTGGAAGTAGGAAGGAAACTATAGTTTATACCTTCCAATTAACAAATACATGGTTAGAGAATGACAAGGTGATCTAAAATTTAATCCTCACTTTTAACACAATAAATTTGAATTAAAATAATACAGAAATAAATCAGCATTTCTATCATCAATTAATCTACGATAAAGGAGGCAAGAATATACAATAAGGAAAAGAATCTCTTCAATAAAAGATGCTTGGAAAATAGGATGACTACATGCAAAAGAATGAAACTGGACCACTTTCTTGCATTAAAAAAACACAGAAACTCAAAATGGATTAAAGACTAAAATGTAAGACCTGAAACCATAAAGTTCCTTGAAGAAAACACAGGCAGTATGCTCTGCTCTTTAATGTCAGTTCTAGCAATATTTTTTTGGATCTGTCTCCTCAGACAAATGCAACACAAGCAAAAATAAACAAATGGGACTAAATCAAACTAAAAAGGTTTTGCACAGCAAAGGAAACCATCAGCAAAACAAAAAGGCAACCTACTGAATGGGAGAAGATATTTGCAAATGATTTATCTGATAAGGGGTTGATATCTAAAATATATAAAGTACTCATACAACTCTATATCAAAAAAGCAAGCAATCCAATTAAAAAATGGGCAGAGAACCTGAATAGACATTTTTCCAAAGAAGACATACAAATGGCCAACAGGCACATGAAAAGATACTTAACAACACTAACCATCAGGGAAGTGCAAATCAAAATCACAATGAGATACCACCTCATATTTGTCAGAATGGCTATTATCGAAAAGACAAGAAATAAAAAGTGGTGGTGAGAATGTGGAGAAAAGGGAAACTTCTTGCACTGTTGGTGGGAATGTAAATTGGTGCAGCCACTATGGCAAACAGTACGGAGGTTCCTCAAAAATTAAAAATAGGACTCTGTATGATCCAGCAATTCTACTCCTGGGATTTATCCAAAGAAAACAAAAACACTACTTACAAAATATATGTGCACCCCTATGTTCATTGCAGCATTACTTACCATAACTAAGGTATAGAAGCAACCTGTTTCCTTTGACAGATGAATGGATAAAGAAGATGTGGAAATCTGCATTCCATAAATACAGGCTATTTACACAGAACTTTATGCCAACATTACATGCATATTTTTGTGATCATTAAATTATGGTGTCGAGTTCTATAAACATATTGAAAATATAAACAATACAATGTTAATTGAAGAATATCAGAGTATTATACTGTATATAAAAGGTTCTTAGATTGTCTTTCTTAAATACAAACATTTATGGATGAAACAAAAATATTTCATGAAAAAAATATAGAAATAATCTGATTTAAGTTGATAGTATTTTTACCCAGAATTACAAAATTTTATAGTGAATGAGACCATACAATGACCAACTTTAATCTCTCAACCAATAGAGAAAGCATTCTATATTTTGCCTCGATAATTTAGTTAACGTCAGAGGATCGCTCCCCACTAAGGTACACTTTTGTATAACTTTTGCCTTCTCCAAGGATCACAGCTTATTTGGCTAAATTATGAGTTCCAGATTAGACAAGGTCTAATCTCATCTAATCTCATTTGGTCTTACAAAACAGGAGTTTTCCACTTAGAAGATTTT
The DNA here is from genome assembly GCF_002837175.3 of Physeter macrocephalus. Taxonomy (NCBI): domain Eukaryota; kingdom Metazoa; phylum Chordata; class Mammalia; order Artiodactyla; family Physeteridae; genus Physeter; species Physeter macrocephalus. The sequence goes on from NC_041218.1 coordinate 70,188,489, forward strand.
TGATACTAGCAACTCTTTCCAGGCATACCATGGGCCTTATACTGTCCCAGCCTCAAACCCTTGCTCACGGTACCCATTGCATCTGAGTAAAATAGCCATCCCTTTTCCATCTCCTTGTTAAAGTCTTCCTCATATTTTAGGTCATGGCTTAAATTCCCCCTTATTCAAGAGTAAAATTAACAATTAGTAATAATAAGCATAGTAATAACATCAGTGAAAACATATCATAAAAGGAATGTAATTGAGGGATTACTAGTAAAAGTATTTTAACAATATTAATTCTGTAATAGTCCCTTACCACCCCAAACCACAGAGTACTTTTATTTTTCTTTTCCAAATTAGGAAACTAGGAGTTCAGGAACACCAAATAACTTGCCACATCAACAAACTATAAAATTAGCTGAGCTGGGATTTGTCCTTGCACCTGAAAGAAGCCAAAACTAGGGTTTTGTGGGGTTTTTTCCCCAGTTTTCCACATTACCATAGTCTTCTTAAGATCCCTCAGATGGAACAAACTTCTCCCTTGGCTGTACTCAACTATGTTTTGAACTTGCATACAGCATTGAGTTTACAGACTACCTTATACCATAGATATCTATGCCTTTCGTTCGCATACTGCCAAGCCATGTCCCACAACACACACACACACACACACACACACACACACACACACACACACACACATCTATCCACAGAGGAAAGTACTTGCTCAATAAATACTCACTTAACTGACATAAAGAGAATCCCAATTTAATCTATCACTAGTGAGCCATTGTTAACATTTCTAATTCCAGTGTTCAAGGTAACATCGGCATGAAACCCCTGGAGTAATACCATCCAAACCAACATCACTGACGCAGGGCTGTGAAGAATGTGGAGCAGTGAAAACAGAAAATACTTTTAATACTTCTAAAAGAATAGAGTATATCAACCCTAGGTAGTGCTACGTTTTACTATTGTAGTTATTGGCATTATGGAATACAGTTTTAAATGGAGTTTTTTCAAGTCAAATATCTTAATAGAAATGGAGCTGTAATTGTACAGTGTGGTAAATTTTCAGCATCTAACGACTCACGAAAGCTTGCCAAAACAGGCAGACTTTGAAAGAAAAGGTTCACCTCTTTTCTTGGTTTACTACAGAGTAAATCACAGACAAGCTAGTGTTGTTTTTGGCTAAGGACTTGAGACCAAGGCATACAAATGTGCAAAAGAAAAATATCTAACCAGTATATTCCCCTCCCTGGGCAACACTGAGCTTATCATGTGAGAATGTAAAAGATTTTCAAACAATTATGAAAGTATTTACTCCAGGAATATTTCCATGAAATCAATTCAAGTATGAAGACAGAATTATACGCATTTAACCAGTTGACAGAAAGTAGGAAAACATGAGTGAATGAGTTTTGTGTAAAGGATAAATGATAGATATTGAATTAACATGAAATTCAAATAGCCACGAACTCTTCTAATTGGTTAAATATTTATTCTTAGGGGAGATGCTAAATTCAATGGTGAAAGTAAATATTTTAGTCCATTTTTTAACATGACTCCCTTCTAAAGGCACTATACCTTAACTCAAGATAAGTCAACAAAATATCCAAGCACATTTGATATGGAATATTTCGGTAAATCTATAAAAAGAGCATAAAGATTCAGATCCTCTGAGCTTTTGAAGACTATCTGTTTAAAGCTACGAAACAGAGACTAACTATGTATAATAAAAATTATCTTAGCAAATTATAAGCTAATCAATTTCCACAAAATATGATTAATGTGATATAAAATACATTAAGAATATTAAATTAGTTCAACACACACTTTTCTATTTTACAATCTAGCCCATTAACTCTGATTTCTCCCCCCTTAATGATTTTCCTTCACACCACTCTAATCATTTAACATCTGAGCAATTGTATCTTCTAGTTACCTCCTATCTCTTTTACTTTTTTCCGTTACCATTGCCACTTACTCATTTCAAGCTATAGCCTCCTTTTTAAAATGAGAATTAAAGTATGTTATTACAATTTTTTTTACTGAAGTACAGTTGATTTACAATATTATATTAATTTCAGGTATACAACATAGCGATTGGATATTTTTATAGATTATAGTTCATTTAAAGATATTACAAAATAATGGTTATAGTTCCCTGTACTGTAAAATATATCCTTTTTGCTTATTCATTTTATACATCGTAGTTTGTATCTCTCAATTCCCTACCCTTGTCTTGCCTCTTCCCCTTCCCTCTCCCCACTGGTAACCACCAGTTTGTTCTCTATAGCCTCTTAAATATTATACTTGCCTGTGATCTACTAGAGCAACACTAACCATTTTATTCTTCTGCTTAAAACTCTTCATCATTATTGGGTTGAAACACAGATGTCTTAGTGCCAATGTCCTCTATGATTTTACTCTTGTCTACTTCTTACTTCATCACTTTTGTCTCACTCACACTGAACTATTTTCATTTCCCCTAACTCCCTATGATATTTCACACCTCATGTCTGCTTTTATCATTGTCCCCCAGGCCTCCCTACATTGCTATTTCTACTCAACTTTCAAGGCTCAGCTCAAGTGTTACCTCCTCCTCTTCTAATTGATCTCTAGCCACTTTCTCATCATCTCCCCAAACTGTTAGGTTCTTCTCCTCACGTTTAAGTTAAGATTAGCCAGACCTGAAATTCAAAACCTGTTCCTTTTACTTATGAGTTATTTATTTGAGCAAATTAACCTCACTAAGCTTTAGTTATCATATCTGTATAAAATCATATCATGTGATATCAACAGCATTGTTTTGATGAAAGAAAAGTGTATTTTCTGGAGAATATCATTTCTTTTTGTTCTGTGCTCCCTGTTCATACCTCTATGGTATTACTGATAAGAGTGCTTTGCCACAATTTATTTTTTCTTGGTGTCTTCAAGTAGACTGAACTTCTTGAGAGAAGAAATAAAGTTTATTTCTCAAATATGTATCTCAATACCTAATCTAGGACTAGTAACAGCTGATTCCTATTTCTAATGTAAGCATTTACTAAGGGCTAATATTATGCTCAGCGTTTTATGGACTAGAAATATATATTCAACATATCCTCTGTCCTTACTTAGCAGATAAGAACATGTAAAGAAGATATGGGTAAACCATGACATGAGGAAGAAAGCTGTGAATACCATTAAATAAACACGGGCAAAGGCATGGGATTTCAGAAGACAACAAATACTCCCATCCTGAGAGAAATGGGGGAAAATAGAGGTGGAGGTAACCAAGTAGGAAATGAGGAAGATTCTAAGAAATTTGCAGCATTTGAGTTGACACTTGGAGAGGTAGTTAGGATTTGGACATAGAGAGATACAAGAGGTAAAGGTAGAAGCAATGTCAGATAGAGGGGGAAAAATAAAAGCACAAAGAGGAAATGCTGGGCATTTTTAGTTGCTAGCAAATAGGTCCACTAAATGAGAGTTCATGATAGCAAAAGTGGTGAGTGTCTTTCACCAGCAAACATGGATCCGAGATTGATAGTTCAGTAGCTTAACCAGATTTGGATATGTTGAGTGCACAGCATATTCTCAGCCATAGCAGCTATATGACAGGATTAATTTATCATAGTGGTACTGACATCTCAAAAGACATAAAACAGTGGCTGTTACAGCCATTGTTCATTATTAATTGAGGTGAATAAAATTTAAAAATTTTCAAGAAAATAGCTTAGTACAGTTATCTTAAAATCCTTAGAGAGTAAAAGCACAGAAATCACCTTCAAAAGAAACAAGCTATGTTTCCCTTGCTGATATCATTTAAATATAACACTCATAGTGCCTTCTCATGTGAAGAGCAACAGAGTATGACCTCATCTGATGAATGGAAGAAGCAATTTTTCTACCACTAACTGGCAAGAGAAAGAGCAAAACTCCTGGAGGAAATTAGTAAACCTTAAAGGTGTGGATGACATTCTGTAGTAGTGCCTGTCCAAAAAAAAAAATGACACAAATTATGGCACTGAACTGTAAAGCCAAACAGCCGCAGACACTCTCTCCATGGCAAAATGCATTTTTCCAGAGATTAATTTCTAAACATGCTAATGTTTAAGTGTAAGTTTGCAGTATATAACAAGTTACACTAAGGAGTCAGTTGAATCTCTCCTCTGATTTAAACACACATAAACACACACACATAGTAATTTTCCACTGGAAAAGAGGAAAACAAATTCTTATGTTCCAAGAAGCAACTGTATATTTTAAAAGTCTTTTCCATATTTACATTGTTTTAGTGATTGTATGTGTTTGTGGGTGAAGTTAAAAATGTCATTGATGGTAATCTGAATGCAGATAGTGAATGTAACCACAAAATAAAGGCAGATACGTATTCTTATTTTTTAAATGCCAGAGTAGGACAACCAAAATTATGCAACTAATTCTCATAACATGATCTAAAAACAATCCAAGTGGCAATTTAAGAATTAATCTTTATGGATAAATATATAAGCAAAAACATAGGAATGATAAAGCCTGAAATCAGGACTGACTTATCCACTAGGTATAACAGCCACAGTGCCAAGGCCCCAGGGGCTCAAAAAACTATTTTAATTTTAATGTTTTTAAACCAGAAAAAAATGAATATAATAACATTTAATATATAACAGAGAATTCACCCTGGATTATATTCATCTTACTACCATAACAGTTGGAAAATACAAGTTTTTAAGAACTTTATTATGGAGAAAGTGGCCCAAAAAGACAAAAGAACCCATGAAAGTCAGAATGTAGTCCTCCGTGAATTTATAATAGAAGCTACTTCTAGACTTCTAGTACTGAAAGGAGGAAAATGATATTAAAGAAGAGAACAGAGAGAGCTCCTCAACTTTTTTTGTAATATTTTATTTACTTAAAATTATTAAGCAGTTGGGGCATAATGAGATTTGATAAAACTCTCTGGGTACATACACGTTTGCTATGTTTTCTCCAGTTTTAAAAATAATTCACAATTAAAAGGTTAATAATTGATCCTTTTGATTGAATGAATTATTTGCTACTTATTGTTAGATTTTTTTAAGGGTAAAATGTCCCTTTAAGATAAGCTGTTAGTTTGGTCTCCATAAATATTTTTCATCTCTCAAATGAACAAACTTTCTTTGGAAAGAAATATTTCATCTCAAGAGACATGTGATTTTAATTTACAGAATTGTTCTTCTAACCAAAAAATGACACAGTGAACTTTTTTTGAAAATCATGTTGGTTACGGATTTTTTATAGGGTATTAATGTTCCCTAATAAAATTGGTATGGTGACAGAAGGTATGGGATATTTTTGCAAGATTTCCTTATTTTAAAATGTATTATTTTGTTCCAACTCCAGAACTTAATAAAAACAAACTTAGGAATGAAAAAGAGATGGAAAATGTAAAAGTTATTTAAAAATTAAAATCACTGGAAATAAGAATAAAAAAATACATAAATCAACCTGACTGGTATAGGGCTTTCAGTTCAGTAGTGGTTACAGAGCAGATATTTATTTTCCAATATATTGGCTTATTTGAATTAGAAAGTCTATTTTCTTTAGACTGTAAGCTTCATGAAGAGAAGCCTTTTTTGTTTTGTTTTGCTCACTGATGCGCTTCCAGTAACTGGAGCAGTACCTGGTATGTAGTATGTTTTCAATTAATATATGTCAAATGAACAAATCAACTAGGGTTGAGCTTCATAAAGAAGGCAGGGTTCAAGCCATGAAATTGTTGTTGATAGTAATAATTATTTCTGCCCATATTCCTTCTTGACTACCCTTATGAAAGATTAAAAAAGGAGAATTATATATATATATATATTTTTTAACATCTTTATTGGAGTATAATTGCTTTACAATGGTGTGTTAGTTTCTGCTTTACAACAAAGTGAGTCAGTTATACATATACATATGTTCCCATATCTCTTCCCTCTTGCATCTCCCTCCCTCCCACCCTCCCTAACCCGCCCATCTAGGTGGTCACAAAGCTACGAGCTGATCTCCCTGTGCCATGCGGCTGCTTCCCACTAGCTATCCACCCTAAGTTTGGTAGTGTATATATGTCCATGCCACTCTCTCACTTCGTCACAGCTTACCCTTCCCCCTCCCCATATCCTCAAGTCCATGCTCTAGTAGGTCTATGTTTTATTCCCATCTGACCCCTAGTCTCTACATGACATTTTTTTTCCTTAGATTCCATATATATGTGTTAGTGTACGGTATTTGTTTTTCTCCTTCTGACTTACTTCACTGTGTATGACAGACTCCAGGTCTATCCACCGCACTACAAATAACTCAGTTTCATTCCTTTTTATGGCTGAGTAATATTCCATTGTGTATATGTGCCACATCTTCTTTATCCATTCATCCGATGATGGACACTTAGGTTGCTTCCATGTCCTGGCTATTGTAAATAGAGTTGCAATGGACATTGTGGTACATGACTCTTTTTGAATTATGGTTTTCTCAGGGTATATGCCCAGTAGTGGGATAGCTGGGTCGTATGGTAGTTCTATTTTTAGATTTTAAGGAACCTCCATACTGTTCTCCATAGT
>NC_041218.1:70196352-70220909 GCF_002837175.3 Physeter macrocephalus
AGCCGCTCCGCGGCATGTGGGATCCTCCCAGACCGGGGCGCGAACCCGGTTCCCCTGCATCGGCAGGCGGACGCGCAACCACCGCGCCACCAGGGAAGCCCCTATTCTACATGTTTTTAATCAGTACAAAACACCTGTGAACTTGGTTGTATTAGGTGAGAAAATTTGAAGGACCTTAAAAGACAGAAATTGGGGAGAGTCAGTGAAGAAACAGGAAGAATAATCCACACAGGAAGAACAGAAGTAAGTGCATTGTTAGAGCTACTTCTCAGAAGACAGCTCCCAATGCAAATGGTGATGAGAAAAGTGCAGTCCACAGATGATATTAAGATAGCAACAGCGATGCAGAGCAATGGCTGAATAATACAGGAGTTTTCAGAATTAGACATTCAAGTTAAAGAATAAGTATCTGCGACCTAAAGTTTATTCTAAGTATCAGTTGGGGTTTTTGTTTGTTTTGTTTTGTTGTATTTAAGATACATCAGATAGAAATAAACATCAATCGTTTCTCAACATAGCAGAAGATAACTAGCAAGAAGAATGATGCCTAAGTGTGTGTTTGGCAGCAAACAAGGAAGAGACTAGAAAAAAAGAGAGAATGGGTGGTGAACATCTGGGGTGGTTTCTCTTCTATGAAAAGGAAAAAGGTCATATCCCACCCAGTGAGAAGAAGTGACCCCCTCGAAAATGTAAGTGATCTTGCTTGACCTATGACGCAATCATGAGGATGACCTCGGCTGTTTCACTGCAATGTGTGTTTCTTGTTAGAAAAAAGTGCGAGAGTTGTGCTCTGCTGTAAAAGAATGTGAGGGGTAGGAAGGTGCTGAAAAGCAAAAGAAAGAAGCGGAGCATGGGGAACTTGATGCAAGCTATGGAAAAAATGGAATACTAAGTCAGCCCTGCCTTTTAAAAATGTTAGGTAGAAAAGATAAAAAGAAATATGTGTATATGTACTTCCCTATACACAAATACATATGCATATACACACAGACACACACACAGCTTTTTTTTGTTCTTTGTTTAATTGTGGAGATCAGTTCTTTTTCTATTAATGTCTTCTGTTTATCATTAAAATAATGATCTTTACTTGGAAGGGAACAAGGCCATGGGCATCTCTCTAATAGCTCAAAATATCTAATACTATTTTCTATGGACACCTAGAATCCCAAGTCTAAAACATAAATTTAGGTTGGTTCAACTTTCAGTCCTTTTACAAAAAACAATACCAAGCCAACACCCTTATCCAAGGCTTGACAGTATCCTCAGAATTTTTTTATTCTATAAAATATGTGGGTTGTTGGCTCAAAGTAGCTGAAAAATCCCCATATTACAATATAAATTAATGGAAGCTTAAATGACTTGACCTACATAAACTCCTAACATTTGTTTCATCTTTTAAAGTTTCTTTCATCCTTTTCTCTCCTCCAGCCCTCTCTAGTCCCTCAATCCCCTTGAGGTCTTCTCCACAGAGCCCCATTATTTAAGGAAGAATGCACCCAGCAAACAGCTGTGGAAGGGAAGAACTGGACCGAGGCACATGGCCAAACCAGGACAGAAATATTGGGTACAATGTCAAAACTATTGGTATAAGGACAACAAAACGATTATGAGTTTTCAATTATGTTAAACGGTGGTGATTCAGTGTTTGTCATTCAGTGTTTCATTATGGCAATATAGGGGAGATTTTACAGTTGAAGGATTTTTCTGATTATTTCATAATAAAACTCTTACTTATTCAGCTATTAGTTATGAGTCAAAGATTCTGTTTATTTCAAAAGCCCATGACTGAACCTTTACTGGGCCATGACTTTTTTAATAGTCCAATGAACCCAAAGAAACAGAAACTCTCATTTTTTAGGATGCTGCCTGCAGGAACTGAGATGAAACTATTAATCAAGTTATTTAAACAGAACTGAGAAGTGAGATGTCTTCTCCCATCTGTCCTCCCATCCCCCCAGATATTCTCATGGAAATATGAGACACTGTTACTCTTTCACTTACACAAAGCACCAACACTTAATAAGAAAGTCGACTCTGGCCAATGATTTAGTTAAACCCTGGGAAGCACACTGGATAACAATTTCCTCTTGCTTTTCCTTTCCTCTGGGATTCCCTCCTGAAATCTTAAGGCAGAGTGAGCCAGCTGACATTCAGTTGTGTATAAGGAACTTAATATTAAAAGTAGGGCACTGTTTTGAAATATACAAATGTTTACTAGATGCTATTGTCCAGTGACATGTGGTTACACCTAGCTTAAGTAATTATTCATCATCTCACCATGGATGTTCTGCCACGTGTCTTTTCCCTTGCTTTTTCTCCTCAAGCTCCTGCTACTCTCCACGAGAGGGCAGGCAGGGGCAAGGAGAAGGCAATTCTGTCGGGAAGTCTGGTTAAAAAACAGAAAAAGTTTGAGAGGACAGGAAGTAAAAAATATTGTCTAAATCCAGATTTGAGGATTATCTGCAGATTTTTTTTATTCCTCCATTTCCCCACCTCTCCTGGATATGGAGCAATAGGGACTGGCACTTATTGAAGTAAAATGAAGTAAAGGATTTTCTGTGTGTTTGGGTTCACTGGCGAAACCTGAATGATCAAAGTTCAACATGTTGCATCAATTTCTTTTCAACTGGCAAGATGGGTGATTGTGCCCCTTTTTAAACCTTGTGACTTTATAGCTATTTCCTTTGACTCAAATAGTTATAGTAAATAATTCTTAATAATAATTTCCAGGGGCTTCCCTGGTGGCGCAGTGGTTGAGAATCTGCCTGCCAATGCAGAAGACACGGGTTCGAGCCCTGGTCTGGGAGGATCCCACATGCCACGGAGCAACTAGGCCCGTGAGCCACACGTACTGAGCCTGCGCTCCGCAACAAGAGAAGCCGTGATAGTGAGAGGCCCGCGCACCGCGATGAAGAGTGGGCCCCGCTTGCCACAATTAGAGAAAAAGCCCTCTCACAGAAATGAAGACCCAACACAGCAAAGGTAAATAAATAAATAAACTCCTACCCCTAACATCTTCAAAAAAAAAGAAGTGAGATGTCTTCTCCCATCTGTCCTCCCATCCCCCCAGATATTCTCATGGAAATATGAGACACTGTTACTCTTTCACTTACACAAAGCACCAACACTTAATAAGAAAGTCGACTCTGGCCAATGATTTAGTTAAACCCTGGGAAGCACACTGGATAACAATTTCCTCTTGCTTTTCCTTTCCTCTGGGATTCCCTCCTGAAATCTTAAGGCAGAGTGAGCCAGCTGACATTCAGTTGTGTATAAGGAACTTAATATTAAAAGTAGGGCACTGTTTTGAAATATACAAATGTTTACTAGATGCTATTGTCCAGTGACATGTGGTTACACCTAGCTTAAGTAATTATTCATCATCTCACCATGGATGTTCTGCCACGTGTCTTTTCCCTTGCTTTTTCTCCTCAAGCTCCTGCTACTCTCCACGAGAGGGCAGGCAGGGGCAAGGAGAAGGCAATTCTGTCGGGAAGTCTGGTTAAAAAACAGAAAAAGTTTGAGAGGACAGGAAGTAAAAAATATTGTCTAAATCCAGATTTGAGGATTATCTGCAGATTTTTTTTATTCCTCCATTTCCCCACCTCTCCTGGATATGGAGCAATAGGGACTGGCACTTATTGAAGTAAAATGAAGTAAAGGATTTTCTGTGTGTTTGGGTTCACTGGCGAAACCTGAATGATCAAAGTTCAACATGTTGCATCAATTTCTTTTCAACTGGCAAGATGGGTGATTGTGCCCCTTTTTAAACCTTGTGACTTTATAGCTATTTCCTTTGACTCAAATAGTTATAGTAAATAATTCTTAATAATAATTTCCAGGGGCTTCCCTGGTGGCGCAGTGGTTGAGAATCTGCCTGCCAATGCAGAAGACACGGGTTCGAGCCCTGGTCTGGGAGGATCCCACATGCCACGGAGCAACTAGGCCCGTGAGCCACACGTACTGAGCCTGCGCTCCGCAACAAGAGAAGCCGTGATAGTGAGAGGCCCGCGCACCGCGATGAAGAGTGGGCCCCGCTTGCCACAATTAGAGAAAAAGCCCTCTCACAGAAATGAAGACCCAACACAGCAAAGGTAAATAAATAAATAAACTCCTACCCCTAACATCTTCAAAAAAAAAAAAAAATTCCCGATTTTATTCTGAGGAAAATTGCTTCAAAACTACATTCCCACATATATATAATCTAAATATATATGTGATTTAGAATTTGGAATGGTGATCTGGATTTTACCATAGATATGCTAATTTACTAGTGTACCACAGTTATACATAACAAATTAATTTTTCCACTGTGCTATTGTAAAATGGAAACTGTAGCTCAAGAGAAATCATATAGAAGATTCTATGAATGATACTTGGCTTCCTCTACAAAAAGGTACTAAAAATGTATAATACCCAATCATGGGTAAAATGGCATTATGGATACGTGGATGGGTTAGAAGAACAAGACATTTTTTAAAGATATTTTTTCACCTTAAAATTCTGGGTAACAAAAAATCTTAAGCAACAATAATCAAAAGTCTTCAAATATCTTATTTTTCTGGAAATTCATAATAAAATAATTTTGTGTAAGTAAAAGAAAAAAGTATAACTTTTGATAAAAGAAAGTTCTTAAAAGTAATTAGAAGGCTACTTGAATGCATCCCCTAATATTGTTTTAATTAACCTACTTCCATTACTCACTTTACATTTTCTTTTACATCATATTATACTCACCTTAATTGCAACAAAAACTTGTGATATGCATTGACATTGACTTCATTAAAATACAAAGTTTTGACAGGGAAGAATTTTCTTATTCTATACTAATAAATGGAAGGGTTTCGAATTTCAATGGCTGAAAGGAAGTCAGATTTTAGTTATATGAATCCAGGGTAACTTCATTCATGGATCAAAAAAGACCTCTTGGGGCTTACAAAACCTTTATTATTTTCAAGCTACAAGAAATAGTTTGGTAGAGAGCTGGATAATGGAAAACATATTCTTCTCCAATCAATCCACTTTGGGGTGCTTTCCAGCTGTGAGACAGTCTCTCAAACTTAAAAGTTCTCCAAAGTTCTCCTTGGCCTAGAGCCCAAATTTACTTATAAAAAATATGACTACGTAAAAAAAAGCATTACAAAATATAGCAATTTTTGTTACCTTGCTAAAAACTTAAAATGATTTATGATACTGTTAAGGATTGTTAATGCTTCGAATGGTTAGATTTTAATGTTTAGAATTAGCACAGTTTAAATTTTCACCTACTATTTTAGATTGTATTAATTCTTGTAGGCTGAACAGTATGTCCCCAAACTAAGATTTCTACTTTATTATGCTAAGTACACCACACTGGAAGAGGGCTACTGGAAATACATAAGTCATACATCTGAGGTGTAAAATATTATTAAGATAAGTTATAATCACCATAATAAAGATAATGAACCCTTTCTTTATGTAAAATAGTTCACCATTTCTAATGCATAAGTTACAATTATGAGAAATAAACGTCATTAAAGCACATAAGATTTGGGGGAGTTTTGATGTTAAAAAGCAATGTAAGTGGGCTTCCCTGGTGGTGCAGGGGTTAAGAATCCGCCTGCCAATGCAGGGGACACGGGTTTGAGCCCTGGTCAGGGAAGGTTACACATGCCACGGAGCTACTGAGTCTGTGCCCTAGAGCCCGAGAGCCACAACTACTGAGCCCACGAGCCACAACTACTGAAGCCCGCGCGCCTAGAGCCCGTGTTCCGCAACAAGAGAAGCCACTGCAATGAGAAGCCCACGCACCGCAAGGCGGAGTAGCCCCCACTCGCCACAACTAGAGAACACCTGCGCGCAGCAACGAAGACCCCGTGCAGCCAAAAATAAATAAATAAAATAAATTTATTTTTAAAAAGCAATAAAAGTATCTACATTTAAAGTTATTAAACATGAAACAATGATAAAGTGACTCCAGAAGGAAAATTATAATAATTTTAAATTTGTAATTACAAAATTATTACATTCATTGCTAATAAGACAAATCTATCAGTAATGACGATGAGATACATATATTACACTATCTAAAATGTGTAGTCTAGTCCCCTAACTCTAATAGTCTTGTGAAGGATAAAGACATTATTTATATTCCATCATGATGGATTGTTTTGGGATCCTGAAATGTGGGAATTCTTGTTTGACATGACTTGTCTTCAAGCCAAACCCATTTATTTGGAAAAGACTGAATCACCCATTTTTTCACATGGGGAAAAACTAAAACAGGCATACACTTACTTACAGGTATAATTGAAAATAATCTAAAAGTGATAGTGACAGTACCTGATATACGACCTTTTTCTTAGATGGGCAAATCAATTTAAAATCTAACATAATATGACTCTTTAATTTACCTGTTTTTTTAAAAGCTAATGTGGATGTTTTAAAATAAATCACTAACTTATACAAGACTTTTTTTTTTTTCTCTTATGACACCTACGGGAAGTAGACATTATAATTACCTAATCATGTAATTGCGTCAAAGTGACGAACAATAAAAAATTTCCCTAGGTGATTGCTTCTGTGCTGATGGTTGCAATTACCACCTTCAAACTGCACCCAAATCTATACCTCCAGGCCTGACTTATTTTCCTGAGTTTCAGACTTGCAACTGAGATTCAGGTATCTCACATGTACCTCAGTATAAACAGGCCAACAAATAAACTCAGTATCTTTCCTTTCAAATCTTTGCCTTTCCCATGTTTCTATCTCAATAACAGTATGAACTCACCAATTCTGAAATTCAAGAGACTATACAAGACTCCACAGGTATCCTCCACCTCTGACCAGTTAGTAAACACGTCAGATAGAGTCTCTCCCTTAAATCTCTCTAGTCAATCCCTTTTGTTCCCAATGCCTAATGCTTTAGTCTATTTTCAGCGCTACTTTCTAAATACCCAGAATTTCCCCACAAGACCTCAGGCCTCAAGCCCTGCCTGCTATTTCTCACTGGTTTCCTCCAGCTCTCCATACATTACTCACAAGCTGCCAGAAGAATCTTCCAAAGAGCAAATCCATTCACGTCACTTCTATTATTAAATTTTGGTTCTTCTCATAACAACAGAGTGGGATAAATTCTGCTTATCCTGTATGTATGTCCCTAACTCATCATATCCCATTCACTCCCTACACAGGTACCCGCCACTCCAAAACTTGTGTTACTCCCTGAATATAGAAAAGTTGTCATAACTTTGCACATGCTTCTCTTCCTATTTAAAAATGGGTCCTCTGTCCCTTATCCTGCTCAATTTACTCTCATTCTTCTTCTGTAAGCCTTTAACCAAGTTTACGTCATTTGAGAAGCCCTTTCTGAGCTACTAGTCAAGATTGGATATCCCTTCTACTATACTCCTGCAGTATCCTCTACCTATATCCTAGAGGTTTTCACTTTGCGCAATAACTCTTTCTTCATTTGCATGTATCAATTTACTGTAAGCTTCTTAAGGACAAAGTTGATATCCTTAAATTCATTTTCATCACAGCTTTCAAACTTATAACTCAAAATGTTAAACAGATAAAATCACAAAAATATTTCTCTACTAAGCAAAGCCCTTTGATATTCCCGTATCTGTTGATAATCATATTATTACATTGCATATAATGAGAATATAACAACTAACATGACATGCTTTACAGTTTACAGAGGATCTCAAATAACTCTTGGAAGCAGGCAATGTTTTCTACATTTTGTGGATAAGGAAACAAAGTTTCACAATATTTAAGTAATTTATCCAAAGTCCTTCAGTCAGTGTGTGGTAAAATTAATATTTAATCCAATTTTAGTTTGATTTCAAAATCACTGACTTGTAGTTGGTCACACAGAGAGATTTGGCTTAAATTCACAACTTAAAAGCTTAACATTTCTTAATATTAAGCAGCTTTACTATGCATTCCATTGTCCCAGATACTGGGCTGAAGTCACAGGCTGAAACAGCGACATCAAGAAATAGTTCATCAGCAGCATTCCCTTCAAGCAGTTATTTATCAACTACTCAGTATAGAAGAGTCGTGGTCTATTCTAGAAAGACAAGCCCTGCTAAAAATCCTTTGGGGGAACACGTTAATTGCAACTGCAGGCACACATTATGAAGAATCATCATTTTCCTCTCTGAGCTGTTTTACAGACCAGCAAGATGAGTAGGGCCAACATTTTTTCCATAGGAGGACATCTCCAAATTTTTGAGTAGGTACCAGTAAAAGATGATCAGCAGAGTATAAAGTAATAAAGTGTAACGAATAAAGAAATACTTTATACTTTCTTAACATCTCTCAGTAATAGTGACGATCTTCAACTATATCAAAAAAGTTATAAAATAAACTTTATGGGTTAGAGGGAACTAAGGCAATTTTGAAGACCATTGCCCTAGTCACAATGATTTGTACCTTTTTCCAGCTCCTCCCTGGAACATAAGATCTCTCATCTAGCCAGTGTAACTCAGGTGCTGTTTTTATTGAATTTTATTTTAAAAAACACATTTAGAATGTTAGAGGAGGGTCCTTATTTATTACTATATTTATATATATTATAATAATATTATGTAAGCGTATATATGTTTGTGTAGGTTTGGGAGTGTGTAGCCTCTCTAAAATAGAATGTTAGAGAGAGAAAAACTTTAGTTATTATATTTATTCTTTATCATTTGAGAGATAATACGAAGAAGGCCAAGAAGGACTTGCCTAAGGTCCCTCAGTAAATGATCATCATTCTACTTAATAAACAGCATTCCCCATATTTAATAAACATTGTCACCCACTGGAAAGTATACTTGACTCCAGGATCAGTAGAAGTGAGGTCTAATTCTCCCAATCCCATTTTTGCAGGTTTCCAAATTAATGTTAAATTTATTTATATTCTTTCAACTTCATATAAATTTTATGACAAAACATATATATCATATGCTGTCTGGAAGGAAATTTTTGCTCATCATGATTTGTCATAGGATCCTATCCCCAAGGTCCTCACACGGTCCGTGCCAGTCCTTTTAGGATTAGCAGCTGCTGTGAGCAGACACATAGCAGGAAGGCTGAGTAACTTGGCACACTTTAAATAGATCGAGTTTGGTTTTAATTTAAAGAATAATTTGAATCAGTAATGTTATTTAAACAAATGTAAAACCTCTCACAAAAATGCACATGCAGTAAATGATCAAAGCTGTGGTTATTTAGGTATATATTTGCTAAAAAAGTCAAGATAATATTTTTAGCAAAAATTTCCATTCTATCCTTAGCTATAACTTTGGAGGAAGGGACCCAGTTAAAATTTCAGTTTCTATCACTTTGCCAGAAATAAGCATATTTGGTAACCATTTGAAATATTTTGTCTTTTAGCTTCAAATCAATAGGGATTTAAGGTAGAGAGCATCAATCACTAATATAACAAATTGGATCAGACAAAAATGCCCTTATTTTCCTCAGTATCAAGTTATTTCACTATTATAATGTTTTAAGTAATTAGTGTAAAATAAACAGGACTATAGAGACAGTACTACCGTTATTTTTAATATTTATACTCTTTATAAAAAAAAATTGGGAGCTTCTATTCCTGGTAAGATAAAGTATATTATTTTCCTATTGCTGCTGTTATAAATTACCACAAATCTAGTGGTTTAAAATAACACAAATTAATTATTTTACAGTTCTGGAGGTCAGAGGTCTGAACTGGGTCTTACTGTTCTAAAATCAAGTATGTTGGCAGGGCTGCTTCCTCTCTGGAGGCTCTAAGGGAGAATCCGTTTCCTTGCTTTTTCCAGCTTCTAGAGGCTGCCCACATTCTTTGGCTCAAGGCCCTCTTCCATCTTCAAAGCCAGTAATAACCAGTTGAGTGCTTCTCACATCACCTCACTCAGACTCTACTGCTTCCTTTCACTTTTTAAAGCCCTTGTGATTACACTGGGCCCACCCAGACAATTCAGGACAATCTCCCCATCTCAACATCAGATGATTAACAACATTAATTCCGTCTGCAACCTCCAATTCTCCTTGCCATACCGTATAACATAGCATATTCATAGGTTCTGGAAATTAGGATATGGACGTATTTAGGGAGCCATTATTCTGCCTACCACACAGAGTTAAACAACCCTTCTACTAAAAACAAAAATGCTGGATATATATATATATATATATATATATATATATATATATTAAGTACTGGAGAGCTAATGAGAGAATTACAGAACCAAAAATTCAAGGGAAAATGGGAACTCAAGAGTGTGAGAACTAATTTGGGGCTGAGGATATCTGTGCTCTATCAAATATTACTTATTTTTTGACATCCTCATCTCGATGAAGGGGAAATAAGTGAAAATCTAAGAACCATGCAAGATGAGAAATCTAACAGAAACCCCCCTCCACATTAATCTGGAATCTCAAGTGATCCCACCTACCTTTCTAACACCAGGATACCAGAAAGAAATTTGCTTAGGCCCTGAGAGGAGGTAGGAGAAAAGGGTCCCCAAGAAGTTGCAATCACAAGCCAACACTTGCTCAGATGTGCAGCAAAGTCCATATGTCTTAGGGGGACCAAATAACTTGTCTGATTGAATCTTCAACTGTCTAGCCAAAGCAGACACAAATTCTCTCTGGAGGAAACCACTCATTTTAGGCCTTAATGAATCACTATATATAATTTTTTAAAGGCAGTGGCCAACATATAATGAAAAGCGATCAAGTTCACAAGAAAACAAAACATCCTAAGTGAAAATAAACACAAATAATAGAAAGTTAAAACAAGTCTGTTGAAATTACCAGACATATATTCTAAGAAAAACTCCTTTTGCCTTTTGCCATATTGAAAAAAATAAAAGATACATTTGAAAATATTTGCAGGAAATAAACTATAAAGTAATACATTTTAAGGAAAAAGTACTCCTGGTAATAAAAAATAGAATAACCAGAATCTTTAAGCTCAGTAGTTGGGTTTAACATCAGATTATAATATCAGATTAGATACACATAAAGAAATGGTTTGTAAACTGTTAAGTACATTTTATCTAAATGCAGTAGTGGGAGAAAAAAATGGATATTTTTTTTTTTTTTTAAAGAGAGAGAGAGAAATTAAAAGACATGGAAGATAGGGTGAGAAGGTCTAACATACATTTAATCAAAGTTCCAAAAGGAAAGGAAGAGAGAGTTGCGGGGTGGCAGTATTTGAGAAGTGAAAGGCTGGAGATTTTCCAGGACTGATATAAAACACAATTTCGTAGCGTCACAAAGTCAGATGAATGCCAAGCACAATAAATACAAAGAAAGTCAAGCCTAGATATATCATATTAAAACTATAAAACACAATACCGAAAGGAAATGCTTAAAGTTTCTAGGGCAGGGGAAGAATAAAAGGCAGGTTGCCTCCAAATAATTGACAGTTGGGATGAGAGCTGACCTCTCAAGAATAGTCATGGAAGTCCTAAGACAATCAAATACATCTTTAGCGTGCTGAAAGAAAATAACTGCCGACCTAGAATTCTACACCTGGGGGAAAGGCACAGGGAGATCTTTCAAGAATGGAGTTGTTGGGATTTCCTGGTGGTCCAGTGGTTAAGACTTCACCTTCCAGTACAGGGGGTGTGGGTTCGATCTCTGGTCGGGGAGTTATGATTCCACATGCCTCAGGGCCAAAAAATCAAAACATAAAACAGAAGCAATATTGTAACAAATTCAATAAAGACTTAAAAAAAATGATCCACATCAAAAAAAAAATCTTACAAAAAAAAAGAATGGAGTTGTGAAATAAAAATATTTTCAGACAAACAAAAACTTGGAAAGTCCACTGCCAGCTAACAGCCCCTGAAGGAAATTCTTCTGAACTTCATCAGAAGAAAAGTGACTGAGACAGAAGGTCAGAGATGCAGAAAAAATACAGAAAACAAGATGGTTAACATGTAGGAATGTCTATGTGAACACTCAGTATGCAACGAAAAACGATGATCAATGTCTTAAGGGGCTAAAAATGAAAACAAGTTTTAGGTGAACAGAGAAAGCCCTTTTATGATTTGTCCTTTTTCATGGCAATAAAGGCATGTAAATAAATCCTCCTTCATTGACTTTCTATTAACTACATTCCAGACATACTGCTAAACAATTTACAGTTACTACCCTCAGTCCTATGAGGTAACTACTATTAAACACATTTACAAATGAGGAAACAAAACAGGAAGTTTACATAACATTTAAATATTCTAAAACTAGTAAGCAGTTGGGCCCAGATTTATCTTACTTTTGTCAGTATAATTTAAAAAAAACCCCACACCCTAACAGCTAGGCTTCCTGAAAAGATGGGGTAAATTTTACTAACAGTTATGCCTGTATTTTAGAGAGTGAAAGGATTTAAGGTTCTGATAAACACAAAATTTAGTTCAGTAAAGCAACTGCTTCATGAACTCAAACACAAAGAAGAGAGATAAGGAAAAACAATAATGTCATAGTAATATAGTGATATAATTCACAGACAGACATTTATTTTGTTCAGTCTAACTTAGGAAAATAGGCCAAAAAACCCAGTGAAATATGTTTAAAGTTTGTAAATGTTTATTTTATATACCTAAATCTAAAATTAAAAAATGAAAACACCTACATTGTACTATAAATCAAATTTTATCCTTCAAAAATTTAATGAAAATTTTCTTGTATCTACATTAATCTGAGGGCTTTTTCCCCCCAGTTCATTGGAACATAATCTAATCATTTTTCTTGATTTATTCTTAAAATGTTATTTATGACATATCAAAAAACAGTATACAAGTATTTATAAAGTGTACTGCAGTAGGTTAGGTAATGACCCCCCAAAGATGTCCATGCCCTAATCTCTGGGATTGTGAGTACACTGTCTTACATGGCAAATGGGATTCTGCAGATATAATTAAGTTTATAAACCTTAAGATAGGAAGATCATCCTGAATTATGCAGATGGACCCAACCTAATCACCTGAGTCCTTGAAAGCAGTGAAATTTCTCTGGCTAGAGGCAAAAGAGGAGAAAAAATATGTAGCAGAAGAGGAAATCAGAGATTTCAAACCTGAGTAGGATTTATTATGTCACTACACTATTAGCTCCGAGATGCAGAGGTCTTAACGTAGGGATTGGAGGGAGGGCTTTTGGCAATTAAGAGCAGCCCCTAGCTGATAGATAGCAAAAGAAATGGGAATGTCAGTCCTACAACCACTAGGCTCTGGGTTTTATCAACAACCTAAATGGACTTGGAATAAATTTTTCCTAAAGTCTCCTGATAAGAACCCAGCAGACTGACACCTTAATTTTGCCCTTTGAAACTTGGAGCAGAGGAAAGAGCTGAGCCAACCTAGACTTCTGACATGCTGAGCTGTGAAATCATAAATCTTTGTTGTTTTAAGCCATTAAATTTGTGGTCATTTGTTAGTGCAACAATAGATAACATACATGCAGCAAAACATTTAAAGTAAAATTGAAGTGCAAGTGAAGAGAAAAGCAAAACATATGTGGATATCTGCTGCATATTTGACTCTCGGCTATTTAGCAACCAACACACATAGAAAAATAAAACCAGTTACAAAATCAACAGACATCCATACATAAGACAGATATAAATGAGTTTGTCAAGATTACATAACTATACCTGTTAACTTCCTAAAGAGGACCATAATGAAGAATGTCAACTATATCCATAGAGTAAATAGATTTTAAAGGACCATCACACCATTTTTCAAAATTTTCTTAATTGTAGGTCAACTTCACAGTAATTTAGCAGTTTAATAAATGTCGAAAAACAAGACCTTTCTAATATCTGAAATTTCAGTTATCTAGAGAAACAATTTCTAAATGATGTTCCAAAAAGCATTAATTTTGAGAGATATTATTAGAAGCAATATTGTTGATTAGAACATCATGCACCAGTTATCAATGCCAGGGGAGTACTCCAATTCCATGGAGGATAGCAAAGATCATCACAATGCCAGCCACCAGGAAGAGAGGTCCAAACACTTCTGCCCACTGCATCTTGGTATAGGACTCGCCAAGGAAAACACAGCACAGTCAAGCCCTGGGTGGAAATATGCTTTAAACAAGGAAGAGAAGAGTCAGAGCAAGATCAGCACCAACAGTGTGCATCAGTTCCTACATGGCTAGTGGGTCCTCTTGGCAGTGGAAACAGGGCAATTAGCTTAACACCCCTCTCTTTACACAGTAGAAGGACCCCTTCTCCTTCTCCATGTAGTCTGAAATACAGAAGACTGTGAGACAGTGACACACATACTACAGCAGAACAAAGGAGTGCTCACTGAGTCTGAAATAGAGAAAGATGTTCCCATTCAAGGTGATAAACCCTGCATAGTCTGTGTAGGCACTTTATCTCTAGGTAAAGAAGTGTTCCAGGCCAAAGATCTATTCTTTTGTGGTTGAATGGGTGTCTAAAGACTGCCCATGAGACTGCTATCTTTCCTAACAAATATGCAAAAAAATTTTTCATTAGATCACTAGGCAAAGGGGATCTCAGTAAACATATTTTTTGCTGTACAATATTGAAGTCCTTAATAGGCTATATATTTACTCTTTTTTTTTTTTTTTTTTTTTTTTGAGCGGCATGTGGGATATTCCCGGACCAGGGCACGAACCCATGTCCCCTCCATTGGCAGGCGGACTCTCAACCACTGTGCCACCAGGGAAGCCCTATATTTACTCTTTAACTTTGTAAGCAATATAATTTTTAGCAAGAAATCCAAGAAAAAAGTTTCAAAGTAGATTCCTGTGTAACTTAATAAATCAGTCCACTTTAGAGGTTTATTGACTGTATGTCACTAAAATTATTATTTTTTAAATTTTAGGCAGTATGTAGATAGCATAATTCACTGTCTGCCAGTGGCATTCCAGTTTCACAGTAGTAAAAACAAATTGTCTTCACATAAAGAGAATGTTTAGCTTTGTGCTTTCTATAACTGGCAAGATGGACATAGGAAAAAAGAAATACATCAAGTATATCCACGTGTGGCATTGTTATTAAACCATAAGTACTTTAGAAAAGACTTTCAATTTACAACTCTGCTTTTCCCCCAATCAGTCAAGTGAATCTTCCTTGTGACTGACTCTCAAAATAGTAACTTTGACTTTCATTTTAGTAAATTCTGTCATTATTTAGCACAAATCAGAGAAATATTCCACTATATTGCAGATCAATATTAACTTAATCTTTGTTATTTTTAAGATTATTTTTGACTGGAACTGTATATCTAACATATATAAGGTATAAATTTATGACCCTGAAAAGTAGTCAATTCCATAATCCCAGGACACTGTGCAAGTTTATTTAACCAACTGCAACATGACCATTGGCAGACATCTAGATGAAACCAGAAGCTTATATTTAGTGTTGGGACATAAAATAAATGCAGACTAGAATAAATCAATATGAGTAATCCAGTTTTCTTTATTAAATCAGCAGTGCGAGAAGGCAAAAGTTTCAAATTCCACTCAAGTTATTGGGTTCAAAATCATCTTGTAATAAGAGAAATTTCCTAACCTATTGGTTGGTCTAAACTTCCTTACAATTTTAAAAACCTGTTAAAATCCTCTTAAAGATGAACTTGATTGGAGTGAACATGAACACATTATTATTAAAGCCACTAATAGTAAAGTAAAATATCCCAGAAGACTTTCATTCATTTATTAATTTCCAAACACAGTCGGAAGTTATTTGATACAAGTGTCTGGTATAGCAGCTGTCCCCAACCTTTTTGGCACCAGGGACCAGTTTTGTGGAAGACAATTTTTCCACAGATGGGAGGTGGGGGCGTGATGGTTCAGGCAGTAATGCGAGTGATGGGGAGCGATGGGGAGCGGCAAGTGAAGCTTTGCTTGCTCGCCCACTGCTCACCTCCTGCTGTGCGGCCCGGTTCCTAACAGGCCGTGGCCCGGTACTGGTCCGCGGCCCGGGTGTTGGGTACCCCGCGGTAGAGCAAGCAGGAGAAGAGAATTTGCCACTCAGTAAAGCAATGGTAGTATTCAATGAATAGCACCATTTAATAATTTCCACGGGAAGGGATTCAGAAAGGTTTCTTTTTTTTTTTTTGATTTTTTGAATTTTATTTTATTTATTTTTTTATATAGCAGGTTCTTATTAGTTATCTATTTTATACATATTGGTGTATACAGGTCAATCCCAATCTCCCAATTCATCACACCACCACCACCACCACCACCACGCCCCCTGCCCGCCCCTTTCCCCCCTTGGTGTCCATACGTTTGTTCTCTACATCTGTGTCTCTATTTCTGCCCTGCAAACCGGTTCATCTGTACCATTTTTCTAGGTTCCACATATATGCATTAATATACGATATTTGTTTTTCTCTTTCTGACCTACTTCACTCTGTATTCTTTGTTATATACAAATAAAAAAGATTTAAAAGTCTCAGAATTGTCCATCATGTGAGTTTTATTCTAACACAAGGCAATCAAGTTCAGGTTTCTGCTGATAAAGATAGAGACTTGGATATATACTGTATCTCTCAAAATGGTATTATTTAAAAATGTATCCGTTTAAAGATAAAAATACCTTTCTGGTCTTGAATTCCTAAACCATATTTTCGGACAGGTGGATATGTTTGCAGATGAGTTCACAGAAATTAAATATGATCAAATTAAGAAAAATATGGAAGATCTAATACTATTTTTCTTCCAACCTTAAAAGAAATTTCTCTTATATGTCTTGTCAGATTTTAGGATTGGTTTGGTAAGCCCTATCAGTGGAGTCCGTTCACAAAGAAATTTAATTCCAATTTAATCATGGTATGATCTAATTTAAAATGTTTTAAAATATATGGACTAGAATTATGTCCTACATTGTCTCAAAACCCTTTTTCTTTTCTTGCCTTTACCCAGCTTCTTAAAGAAGCTGGTAAATATGCTTTTTTACCTAACTAGTAATTCAGAAAACTCTAAAATTAGTCTTGAAGTTGTTCACATTAAATTCTCTAATGCTTTCCTAATTACCAAATCCAGTTACCCTTTGCTCAGTACTCATCCTATTTGGTCATTCTTACAGTGCTACTCATTATCTCTTCTTGAAACTCTTTCTCCCTTTGACTTCCATGATCCTGCTTTATTCCTACTTCCACCAATGATTACTGCCAAAATCTCTCAGTGGGGCTTTTCCTTCACCCTCTTTTTCCTCTACCAGCCTCGTCCTGACCTAAATTCCTCCTACTCATTTCTAGTCTACACAAAGTTGATTGTTGATGCCTTCCTATGGAATTTCCTCTTTGACGAATGTCAATCTTGGTAATCACTCCTCCAATGAAGAAACTAAAAAACTGAGACAAAATCATTTTAAAATATTTTGGGGGAAATTAAAGAATGCTTGTGTGGCATTATCAGAGCAAGCAATGGGAGAGGATGGAAATCCAGAGAAGTGAGTCCAACATTCAGGATTCTCTTGCTCTCACTGAATTTCCCAACTGGGAGAGGATGGAGGAAGAAAGTCAAAGTCTAGGGTCTCCCAAAGGAGAGACCCTGGTCAATCAACCCTGAATTTGAATTGAAGACCAAAAGGATGCATCCTAGGACTGACAGGATAAACCAAGTAAACCATGCTTTGCATGCTCTGAAGCTTGGTTTTGAAACATGTATGTAGAAAATATCAAGCCTCAAGGTTGAATTAAGGTTATCTGGATTGTTAGAGACTATGCCAATGGCAATTTAAGATCCTCTTTGGTGGATTTTCCTAGGACTCATTAATCTCTATAAATTAAACTTTAATATCTATCACACAATTAAAAATCACCAGAAACATAGGAGAGAAGACTCCATGAATGAGAAGCAAGAGAAATGAAAGACAACAGAATAGATCTTAGGTACTAAAAGATATTGGTATTATTTGACATAGATTATAGATACACATCTTTAACATTTTTAAGGAGGTATATGCCAAGCTTCAGTTTTGTCGATGGAAAATGGTAAAGTTACATAAAATATATTAAAAAGAACTAGCTAGATATAGAAACAAAAAATGTAAAAATTCAGTGGTTTTTCTTTGGAGCAAATTAGACATATACGAAGTAAAAACAGAAGAAGTCAAGTATAAACCTAAAAAGTCAATCCAGAGTAAAATTCAGGAGGTAGAGGACAGGAGTGAAGGTGGGAGGACGAAACAGAAGGGAGTGTAAAAGGACACAATAATGAAGTTTTAAAATAGGTTTAATTAGAGTTTTAGGATGAGATGGCAGAGAGAATGCATCAGAAGCAGTATTTAAAGGGATTAAAGGCAAGAATTTCCCAAACTGATGAAAGACATCAATTCATAACTTTAAGAAACCCAGAGAATCCTAAGCAAATAAATAAAAAGAATCTAAAACCAGATGTATTTTAGTGAAACTACAGAAAACCAAAGACAGAATCTTCAAAGCAGCCAGAGAAGCTGTAACATACTCACTTCTGTAGGTGAAAATTCTAATACCTTGATTCTTTTCCCAAGCCTTCTCATACTAGTTCTACAATTGACTAGAAATTTTGCCTTTAAATATTCTAAGTGAGTTATAGTTAAGTTTGTATAAAGAAAAAAAAAAGGACATTAAATCACTCAACTCTCCATTTACACATTAAAATGTTCACATTGCATTTTCATAATATGAAAATAATAAAAAGGAACATTAAATATAAACTTAGAGAGGATTTATTTCCTAAATGGTTAGATTTCCAAAGTAGCTCAACATTCTTGTTTTCCCTGTCTTTACTGGGAAATGAACTGACAGCCGTTATTAAATGAGATGATAGATGTCACAGAGTGTTACATAAGTCCTATTAAATGCATGGATATAAATGAGCTTGAAAAAACAATCTCCAAATTAGAAAAACAGAAAAAGCACAAGCTTTCCCTTTCTGATCAGAGAAATCAAATTAAGAAAACGACTGTGCTTAACATAATTGTCAAATATATGTTACATTTGGGTTATATAGCAGGTTTTTTTAGTCTTTAAAAACACAAAGTTTAAATGTCGTATGACTTTTTTTAACGTGAAGCTAAATGTTATGGAATTGTCTTAAATAACTCTGCTAAGAAACTAACTCTAAATCCACTCACCCCATTTCATTCAAGCCCCTATTCTGGCAGAGAGAGAGATGGAGACACCGCCAGAGATGATTCTTTGTACAATTTACAATTCTTTTATGAAATTCAAAAGCTCTGAAATCCAACTGTTATGTCTGTGTGTACATGCGTGTTTCTTATTTTATTTTGCCATAGAACTTAACTGGAATTGACAGAAGGCTATCAATACGCTTCATTTAGACAAAAATTTGCCCCCCCATTTTTTTTTTTTTTTTGGCTGGCAAATTTGCTACAAAAAGTATTGATTGCTGGACTAAGGGTGCTGCAACAGACCCCCTAGGGGTGTTGCATAATACATGGTACATGTACCTTTTAAAAGCTCTAAAATATACCGGATTCTAAACACATCTGGCACTAAAGGTTTCCAAGTGGGATATATTCTTACACGAAGCAATGGCGAGGATCTGTTGGTGGCAAATGCTTATATATACATCATCACCTCCAAATAAGAACAGGTATGTCCAACATTAACTAAGAATGGAGCTCTTGAGGGTTTTCTTGGGTCAGGGGGCAAGGGCAAAAGACGACTGCATGATATAAAGAAAGGACGCATCTCTACCGTTTGCATTTGTAGATAAGACAATTTGCTGAAAATTTTGCATTTAACAGTGCAAGATATAAAAATTTTAAAAGACATATATCACTGCTACATTTAAAAGACATCTATTGAACAAAAATAAACTTTAAACTTTAATAGAAAAAAGAAAGACAAATGAGACCTGAGATTTTGTTTCAATACTTTTTTTTTCTGTAACTTGAATTTAAAGAGATTCTGAAAATATGGGTAGATTGGTTATTATTCTCCATAGGCTAGTAAGCTGGCTATTTTTTTCTGCTTTAACCTTCATACCAGACCCTCTCTTCAGAGCCGAAAATCTTGGACTATGACAATGGAAAATTAGGTGTTTATTCTTTTTCCTACTGGGTTTTCTAGAGTAATAAAGTTATTGAAAATGGAAATAAACTAAACAAAATAGGTTAGGCCTAAAAAAAAAAAAAATTCTAGGCAGAAGAGCTCAGACTTCCCAAAAGGCAAGAAAATCCCCACATACCTGGGTAGGGCAAAAGAAAAAACAGAGACAAAAGAATAGGGGCAGGACCAGCACCTCTGGGAGGGAGCTGTGAAGGAGGAAATGTTTCCACACACTAGGAAATCCCTTCACTGGTGGAGACTGGGGGGTGGCAGGAGGGAAGCTTCGGAGCCACGGAGGAGAGCGCAGCAACAGGGGTGCAGAGGGCAAGGTGGAGAGATTCCCGCACAGAGGATAGTTGCCGACTAGCACTCACCAGCCCGAAAGGTTTGCCTGCTCAACCGCAGGGGTGGGCAGGGGCTGGGAGCTGAAGTTCGGGCTTCAGAGGTCGGATCCCAGGGAAAGGACTGGGGTTGGCTGCGTGAACATGGCCTGAAGGGGGCTAGTGTGCCACAGCTAGCCGAGAGGGAGTCTGGAAAAAAGTCTGGACCTGCCTAAGAGGCAAGAGACCATTGTTTCAGGGTGCACAAGGAGAGGAGATTCCTTCCCTGTCTGCCCAGAGAAGGCAGAGCACCGCCTAAATGACCTCCAGAGATGGGTGCGAGCCACGGCTACCAGCTTGGACCCCAGAGACGGGCATGAAACGCTAACGCTGCTGCTGCAGCCACCAAGAATCCTGTGCGCAAGCACAGGTCACTATCCATAACCCACCCCCCCCGGGAACCTGTGCAGCATGCCACTCCAGGGTACTGTGATCCAGGGACAACTTCCCCGGGAGAACATACGGTGCGCCTCAGACTACTGCAAAGTCACGCTGGCCTCTGCTGCACAGGCTCACCCTGCATTCCATACCCCTCCCTCCCCCTGACCTGAGTGAGCCAGAGCCTCCTAATCAGCCGCTGCTTTAAACCTGTCCTGTGTGGGCAGGAAACAGATGCCTGAGGGCGACCTACAAACAGAGGCGGGGCCAAAACCAAATGTGAACCCCAGGAGCTTTGCGAACAAAGAAGAGAAAGGGAAATTTCTCCATGCAGCCTCAGTAGCAGCAGATCAAATCCCCACAAGCAACTTGATGTACGCTTCATGTGTGGAATACCTGAAGAGACGATGAACTGTCCCAAAATTGAGGCGGTGGATTTTAGGAGCAAATGTACACTTGCGGTTTGCTGTCTATGACTGATTTGTTTCTGATATTTATCTTAGTTTAGTTTTTAGCGCTTGTTATCATTGGTGGATTTGTTTATTGGTTTGGTTGCTCTCTCTTTTTTTAAAATTATTTTTTATGTTAATAATTTTTCTTAATTTTTAATTTTATTTTTAATATTTATTTATTTCTCCAGTTTCTTCTGAGCCATGTGGCAAACAGGGTCTTGGTGCTCTGGCCTGACGTCAGGACTGAGACTCTGAGGTGGGAGAGCTGAGTTCAGGACATTGGACCAATCGGTGACAGCTCTCCCAGTGATCTCTGTCTCAACACTAACACCCAGCTCCACCCAATGGCCAGCAAGCTCCAGTGCTGGATGCCCCATGCCAAACAAATAGTAAGACAGGAATACAACCCCACCCATTAGCAGAGAGACTGCCTAAAATCATAATAAGGTCATAGATACCCCAAAACACACCATTGGATGTGGTCCTGCCCACCGGAGAGAAAAGATCCAGCCCCACCCACCAGAACACAGGCACCAGTCCCCTCCACCAGGAAGCTTACACAAGACACTGAACAAACCTCACCCACTGGGGGCAGACACCAAAAACAACGGGAACTACAAACCTGCAGTCTGTGAAAAGGAGACCCCAAACACAATAAGTTAAACAAAATGAGAAGACAGAGAAATATGCAGCAGATGAACGAGCAAGGGAAAAACCCACCAAACCAAACATATGAAGAGGAAATAGTCCACTTGAAAAAGAATTCAGAGTAATGACAGTAATGATGACCAAAATCTTGGAAATAGAATGGAAAAAATACATGAAACGTTTAACAAGGACCTAGAAGGGGACTGAGAAAATATTTGAAGAGATTATAGTTGAAAACTTCCCTAACATGGGAAAGGAAATAGTCGATCAAGTCCAGGAAGCACAGAGAGTCCCATACAGGATAAATCCAAGGAGAACACGCCAAAACACATATTAATCAAACTATCAAAAATTAAATACAAGAAAAAATATTAAGAGTAGCAAGGGAAAAGCAACAAAAAACATACAAGGGAATCCCCATAAGGTTAACAGCTGAACTTTCAGCAGCAATTCTGCAAGCTACAAGGGAGTGGCAGAACATATTTAAAGTGATGAAAGGGAAAAACCTACAACCAAGATTATTCTACGCAGCAAGGATCTCATTTAGATTCGATGGAGAAATTAAAACCTTTACAGACAAGCAAAAGCTAAGAGAACTCAGCACCACGAAAACATCTTTCCAACAAATACTAAAGGAACTACTCTAGGCAGGAAACACAAGGGAAGGAAAAGATCTACAAAAACAAATGCAAAACAATTAAGAAAATGGTAATAGGAACATACATATTGATAATTACCTTAAATGTGAATGGATTAAATGCTCCAACCAAAAGACATAGACTGGCTGAATGGATAAAAAACAAGACCCATATATATGCTGTCTACAAGAGACCCACTTCAGACTTAGGGACACATACAGACTGAAAGTGAGGGGATGGAAAAGATATTCTATGCAAATGGAAATCAAAAGAAAGCTGGAGTAGCAATTCTGATATCAGAAAAAATAAACTTTAAAATAAAGGCTATTATGAGACAAAGAAGGACACTCCATAATGATCAAGGGATCAATCCAAGAAGATGTAACAATTGTAAATATTTATGCACCCAACATAGGAGCACCGCAATACATAAGGCAAATGCTAACAGCCATAAAAGGGGAAATTGACAGTAAGACAATCATAGTAGGGGACAGTAACATCCCACTTTCATCAATGGACAGATCATACAAAATGAAAATAAGTAAGGTCACACAAGCTTTAAATGATACATTAAAAGACCTAAATGTTGTGCAAAAGCTTTTAAGTTTCATTAGGTCCCATTTGTTTATTTGTGTTTTTATTTCCATTTCTCTAGGAGGTGGGTCAAAAAGGATCTTGCTGTGATTTATGTCATAGAGTGTTCTGCCTATGTTTTCCTCTAGGAGTTTGATAGTGTCTAACCTTACATTTAGGTCTTCAATCCATTTTGAGTTTATTTTTGTGTATGGTGTTAGGGAGTGTTCTAATTTCATACTTTTAAGTGTACCTGTCCAGTTTTCCCAGCACCACTTATTGAAGAGGCTGCCTTTTCTCCACTGTATATTCTTGCCTCCTTTATCAAAGACAAGGTGACCATCTGTGCGTGGGTTTATCTCTGGGCTTTCTATCCTGTGCCACTGATCTATATTTCTGTTTTTGTGCCAGTACCATACTGCCTTGATGACTGTAGCTTTGTAGTATAGTCTGAAGTCAGGGAGCCTGATTCCTCTAGCTCCATTTTTCGTTCTCAAGATTTCTTTGGCTATTCGGGGTCTTTGATTCTTCCAATCCAAGAATATGGTATATCTCTCCATCTATTTGTATCATCTTTAATTTCTTTCATCAGTGTCTTATAATTTTCTGCATACAGGTCTTTTGTCTCCTTAGGTAGGTTTATTCCTAGATATTTTATTCTTTTTGTTGCAATGGTAAATGGGAGTGTTTTCTTAATTTCACTTTCAGATTTTTCATCATTAGTGTATAGGAATGCCAGAGATTTCTGTGCAAAGGAAACCATAAACAAGACCAAAAGACAATCCTCAGAATAGGAGAAAATATTTGCAAATGAAGCAACTGACAAAGGATTATCTCCAAAATATATAAGCAGCTCATGCAGCTCAATATCATGAAAACAAACAACCCAATCCAAAAATGGGCAGAAGATCTAAATAGACGTTTGTCCAAAGCAGATATACAGATTGCCAACAAGCACATGAAAGGATGCTCAACATCACTAATCATTAGAGAAATGCAAATCAAAACTACAAGTATCACCTCACACCGGTCAGAATGGCCATCGTCAAGAAATCTACAAACAATATATGCTGGAGATGGTATTGAGAAAAGGGAACCCTATTGCACTGTTGGTGGGAATGTAAATTGATATAGCCACAATGGAGAACAGTATGGAGGTTTGTTAAAAAACTAAAAATAGAACTACCATATGACCCAGCAATCCCACCACTGGGCACAGACCCTGAGAAAACCATAATTCAAAGAGTCATGTACCACAATGTTCATTGCAGCACTATTTACAATAGGCAGGTCATGGAAGCAACCTAAGTGTCCATCAACTTAGGTTGGATAAAGAAAATGTGGCACATATATACAATGGAATATTGCTCAGCCATAAAAAGAAATGAAATGGAGTTATTTGTAGCGAGGTGGATGGACCTAGAGTCTGTCATACAGAGTGAAGTAAGTCAGAAAGAGAAAAACAAATAC